>NW_012113697.1:1077467-1114695 GCF_000951035.1 Colobus angolensis palliatus | reverse complement strand
CCTGGGTTCAAGCAGTTGTTGTGCCTCAGCCTCTCAAGTAGCTAGGATTACAGGCATGTGCCACCAGGCATGGCTAGTTTTTATATTTTTATTAGCGACAGAGTCTCACTCTGTCACCTAGGCTGGAATACAGTGGCACAGTGTAGACTCACTGCAACCTCTTCCTCCTGGGTTCAAGCAGTTGTTGTGCCTCAGCCTCTCAAGTAGCTAGGATTACAGGCATGTGCCACCAGGCATGGCTAGTTTTTATATTTTTATTAGAGATGGAGTTTCACCATGTTGGCCAGGCTGGTCTTGAACTCCCGACCTCAGGTGATCCACCTGCCTCAGCCTCCCAAAGTGCTGGGCTTTCAGGCATGAGCCACCCCTCCTGGCTTAATGATTCTCTTGAAAGCATTGAAATATTAGAACAACTGGGTTCACCTTGGAGATTTTGGATCAGAGTGCACTACCTTTTGTGACATTCTGGAATGGATCCATATTCCTCTTTTTGTGTTTATGCCTCTAGAATCAATATTTCTAACCACAAGATTCTTTCCTGGTCACAGTGCATCCTCCCTGTCAGTAGGGTCATTGCTGTGTTTTCACAGCAGGATACTCAGTATGTGTTTGTATATTGCAAGAAGCACTGATTCAACTTTCAGTGCACACTTGATATGTCATTATGAGGAGAAGTTAAATATGGGACCTTGAAAATATTATCACAGATGGCTTTTCTTTCTCACTTTTTGTTGCCATACTCATCTAAATTCTGGAAATAGTCCAGTCATTTTCACATTATGTTCTTTGGAGGTGAAGTTGAGGATTTCCAATAGGTACCTAAAAAGAACATTCATAAAAAGGCTAGCAATGGACATGAAAGGATGTTGTCTGGGAAAAGGCATTTTTCTAGGCCAATGTTAAAGAAATGAGAATCCCTAAGTAAAGGTGGGCAGCTGGCTCCTTGGTCTCTAACCAGCCTCCACTGGTGTTGAAATTCTTTTAGGGCGTGTGCCTTTTATGGCTTCTTTGGGTCCTTCTGGCTCCCTTCAGTGAGAACCACCAATTATTATCTCTCTCTCAACCTCCCAGGCTCACTTTTCCTCTCTGATTCCCCAGAAGCTTTTTATCCCCTGCCTCCTTTTAGAACTCAACTTTTCTCTTTCATGCAACTTGGCAGAAGTCCCAAAAGGCTGAAGATTATGGTCTTTCTCTGTATTTGTGTGTGAATCTTTGTAATTACATTCTCAATCAGAAAGGAGGAATTTTCTTTACACCTAAGCCTTGAAGCTCCCTCTAAAATTTACAACTTGCTTCTGACTCAACCTGCTTTAAGTTACTAACTTACTAAATTCCAGGTCTAGAAGAACATAATTACTTTCAAAGCATAGTTAGAATATACTAATACTAAATAGGACTATGAAATGTTTGCCCTGGTTTTATTCCATCGTATCAGTCAAAAGAGTCAAAGAGAACTTCACATATTTTTAGCATCCCTGAATCCACAAGTCTATCAAGAGGGGTGTTGTTTCTGTATTTAAGTCCCCTTGGTTTCTTGGGTAAAAATTAAATTTTGAATGTAAAATAAAATCAACAATGATGATTCAGCTGTCACTGAGTGTCTACTCTGAAAGATCCTGTGCTAGGCATCAGGGGAAATAGAAAAAGGAATAAAACATAGCCCTTATTTTCTTTTTTTTTTTTTTGAGACAGAGTCTCCCTCTGTATCCCAGGCTGGAGTGCAGTGGCGCGATCTCGGCTCACTGCAAGCTCTGCCTCCCGGGCTCACGCCTTTCTCCTGCCTCAGCCTCCCAAGTAGCTGGACCTACAGGTGCCTGCCACCACGCCCAACTAATTTTTAAAAATATTTTTAGTAGAGACGGACTTTCACCATGTCAGCCAGGATGGTCTCAATCTCCTGACCTTGTGATCCACCCTCCTCGGCCTCCCAAAGTTCTGGGATTACAGGCGTGAGCCACCGCTCCTGGCCCAGCCCATATTTTCAATACGCTCAGAGTCTATTGGAGAAAGGCAAAATGCATATTCAAATCGTTGAATGTTAAGCGAAACGTTAAGGAAATCAACAGAAAGAAGATTACTTTGCTGGGGACTCAGTTATGGTCTTGTGAATGAAGAAGTATTTAGGCTGCAATTTAAAAGAGAGAGATGATGTCAGCAAGCAGTAATGATGGATGGACGTTCTGGTTGCAGCAAGAGTGTGAACCAAGATGATCAAAGCTATAAAATCCCAGCCATCATCTAAAGTAGTTTTTAAAAACTATAATTGGCTAAAGCAAGAGCAGGATAAAGTAGAGGAGTGAATGGTAAGCGTGAAAACTAGGATGAAGTCACAGAAGAGTGATGCTTAAATGATGTAAAGGAAATTGAACTCTCTTCTTTGGCAATAATAACTGAAATTTTCAGATATGCTAGAATATCACTTCCTTGAGAACAGAAAATTCACTATGACCGTTGGTATAGAATTTTGTTAAAATACGAATATCTATCCAAGCCTCCCTTGAGACGCAGAAGGCCTTTTTAAAACTCATAAACAAAGAAAGAAATCATAAAGGGAAAGGAATTGCTAAGATAGTGATGGAGAAGAGAATGAAGCCAGGCATCCTTGGTAGATGTTAATGTTCTGTTTCATGGTATGGGATGCCAACTGCCTCTAGCATCGTAATGATGGATGCTCCGAGCTTGATGCTGGACAGGGTGTTAGGCAACATACACCAGAGTCTTTTTGTTCTCTGAATGGCATTACCATCCATGGGGGGAATATCTGGCCTCTCTCAAAAATCCAAGCATAGTCTTTATAGGCATTCTGTCAGCACAACAGCAGACTGTTAGCGTACAAACAGTCATTAACCACAGGCTGTGGGCAAAGTTAATCCGGAGTGTGTTGCAATCCATTGGAACCAGGAAATCTGAGCTGCTGCTAATAGGTTTCCAGCCGCTGAGTCCTTAACCGGTTTTGGCCCAGCTTCCCATCCATGATAACAGGGCTCAACTCTTTCTCGTGCTCTGTTGTTCGGTTTCTGTTAGAGGATTTTTTTCATTGGGTGGAAGAGAAATCATGAATTAAAATGGATTTTCCTCCAAAAAGTAGAATGTCAGAGCTGAACAGGGATCCTAAATATCTTAATGCTCAATCATCATTCATGTAGGGACACTGAGGCCCAGAAGAAGGATGGGTCTTATGCAAAGTTATGTAGTAATTTTTGAGCCATCTCCCTATTTCTCAACACTCTTCTCTCATCTGCTTGTGTTTAGTTGATCTGGACAGCAGTAGTTCTTTCTTCTTATTTTTAATTCATATTCTCCATTCTTACAGCTTCTCTTCTGGTCATCTAAACTTAGAAAATATTTTCTTTCATTCTGATCTTTTCCACGATACCTCCTGGACATGGCCTTCCATGGATTACTTGATGAAATGGGTATCAAGGGAAAGAGAAGGACTGACAGCTGAAGGGCTTGAATAGTTGGACTTTTTTTTTCTTTTTTTTTTTTTTTGAGACAGAGTCTCACTCTGTCACCAGGCTGGAGTGCAATGGCATGATCTTGGCTCACTGCAAGCTCTGTCTCCCAGTTCAAGCGATTCTCCTGCCTCAGCCTCTCGAGTAGCTGGGATTATAGGCATGAGCCACCACACCTGGCCTAGTTGGACATTTATGATAGCATGTGCATAGTCTGCTTAGTCTAATGGGTGCCCAGGGCCAACCACAGAATGTCTGTCATTTTCAGACCGTAAGGAAAACATCTCTGGACATCTGATTTCAAAACTCATTCATTCGTTGAATAAAGAAGATATGAGGGCTTCTACCGTGTGCAAGGCATTGAGCTGGAGCCAGAGATAGGTCATTCTTTTTTTATCTATGAAGGTCAATTTGCTCTGACATAGAACCTGGATCATGTGTCTACACCCTAGTTGCAAGCTGCCTCCAACCAGCACTAATAAGGGACAGGATTTAAAAAATACAGAAATAGGGGTTCAGACGTTGAGTGGCCAAAGGAATGATAACCACCCCATTTGCAGATTAGAAAAATTATTATCCAAAAATGTCAATTCTTACATTGCCTATTGACAGGCATAAAGACCCCAAGACGCAGGGGATTTATGACGAGACTGTTAAGTTAAAACGAAGATCAAGATGAAATGTTCTGAGTGGCACTCCTGCCCTTCCTACAAAAAAGAAGGCCCCTGGTACATGCAAATTTCACATTTTAATCAAGAGATATTATTTTACAAAATTATCCTCTCATATTGAGAAAAATGCACCATATGAGACATGTTATAAGCTATGAAATAAATCCACAAAGTACTTTTCTATGGAATTTTACTTAACATTATGACTCTATGCATGAAGATAGTACAACTGATTATCAGTACTTTATGTGTATGTTTTGGTGGGGGAGTAGGGGTAGACATAGGACAGGCAAATTAAGAACAATTCTCTGGCCTGAAGTCTTTCTGATTGTTTAATCATAACAAAATGAGAAAATTTAGAATTCTAAAATACAATCTTAAACTGCTTGGTCCAAAGGTTCTCTTTATTACTTACAAAATTTCCTTTACCAATGCTACAATTATTAGCTCTACACATTCAGTATTCCACCAAAAGGGAGATAATTTAATAGCCTAAACAGGCTGAGCTTTGGAGATGGTTTACTTTTCTTAGTAATGAGGCTGAGAACACAGAGATTTTTCCAAAAACCACATAGCTGATCTTTTGTGTGGACAATTGGACAATTTTTCCAGTAGTTAGGAGATATTCTGACCTTTTAAATTTTCTTCCTTGGGATAGAAATTGTGGTTATGGGCAATTACATCTCTTAACTTATTTGGGGCAAGTAAGTGCAGTTTTCTTCATGTATGTATAGTTATTACACAAGCATGATTTCTAAACAAAGAGAGATTTTAAACAGAAAAATTATAAGTATGCCGTATTTCCTACCCTTGTTGAAGCTGTAAAGCCCATTTTTAACTTTCAGTTTTCCTGTCTTGCTTAAGAACACTATAAAATATTCATGTCTATTAATCCATTTGTTTTATGTAAGAAGAAAGAATACTTACACGATGGTGTCAAAGGATCATAGTTACCAACCGGGCATTTTGGGGGCTGCTCTTTTTGTTTGGACATGGGCATGTTAGGGAATGACAGATATTTAATGACAGATATTTAACTTGATGAAGTCTGTGGTTTTTAGTCCGTATGAAAATCTCCCATTTTTGGAAATAAAGTAGATTGACTAGCTCTCTTGAAACTCTTTCAATAGCCAACACAAATTCTAGAAAAATATTTATGAAAATGCTTTTAAATGCATAGATGAAATTGTAAGAAAGAAAAAATATTCTTCTGAAGGCAAGAAAAATGAGGGTGCATGAATCCAGGGTGTTAAGGAAGCCCTGGAGCCTCCACATCCCTGGGACATCTACTGATCTGACAGGCCCAGAGCTTTGGCATTAATGGCTCCATGCAAGTCAGGGACCAGAGAGAAAATCTTTGGCCTTTGCAGGAGAAAGAAGTAGACCACCGAACTCAACATGTATCAGAAGCACAGGATGGTATATATGTAAGGAAAGGTTGAACCAAGAAAACTCCACACACGTCTTGAGCTTGACTCTGGATAAGAAGGGTAAGGGGGAGACTTGTCCTTCATGAATGCATGGATATTGCTGGCTTCACATAGGTTTCTACACCGCATTAACAGTATTGATATGGCCACAGCCCGAAGTTGAAAATTTTAATGAAAAGTGAACCAGATTCGGTAATAGCCTGAGGAACCTGGCAGAAGCAAATGCTGTTCGTTTATAACAACTAATCTCAATCCAGGTCTAAAAGAAATTCCACTGACAGAATTTAAGCAAACATGTGCCTACAGTCCAAAACAAAACACAAGAGACCACTAGGCACGTGATTGAGAGTGAACAGAACAAACAACAGAGCCCTACTTTTAAAAATTCAGGTTGGAATTACAGGATACAGAATAAAAGATAAGCAAGTGCCATATGTTTCAAGAACACAAGAATGAATAAAACTCATGAGTAAGAAGCAAGAAGCTATCAAAAGTAGCAGATCTGGTTTTGACAAAAATATTAAATATACTAAAATTATCTACATCTTAAAATACATAGAAGGACACAGATATGTTTAAAATTGAAACTCTGTCAAAAGAGCGAAGAGAAAATTGAACTGAGATGAAAAGTGAGTTAATGAATGAAATGTAGACTTAAAGATATTAAACAGAATGTCTTACAAAA
The DNA here is from genome assembly GCF_000951035.1 of Colobus angolensis palliatus. Lineage (NCBI taxonomy): Eukaryota > Metazoa > Chordata > Mammalia > Primates > Cercopithecidae > Colobus > Colobus angolensis. Next base: position 1,108,454 of record NW_012113697.1, on the reverse strand, counting down.
AGAAAAAAGAAACAGAAAAACAATGAAAGTAACATTGAGAGGGAAGGAAGAAAGAGCAAGAATGGTCCAAAATACCGATCAGAGTTTCAGCAATTTACTAGAAAGAAGAAAGAGAATATTTAAAGTTTGATGATTGAGAGTTTTCCAGAATTGATGAAAACACAGGACCCCTTAGATTCAGGAAGCCCAATTCAGTTCATGTAGGAAAAAGAAAAAGAAATTCACATGTAGATGTGTCATAGTAAAATAAAATACTAAGTGCAGCAAGACAACTTTGTCAGATGGGTAGACTGCAAAAACATTTTCCCATTCGATAGGTTGTCTGTTCACTCTGATGATAGGTTCTTGAAGAGCCAGAGAAAAGCCAACAAATGGTAAAGAAAAACAAATTAGCATCTGACTTCTCAAAAGCAACAGAGACTTGTAGAAGACAGGGGTAAAATATCTTTAGAATGATGAAGAAAAATTGCCAATATGGAATTACATTTCCAACTGAGATACCTTTCTTTTTTATTTACTTATTTATTTGCTTTATTTTACTTTAAGTTCTGGGATACAAGTGCAGAACACGTAGGTTTGTTGCATAGGTATACATGTGCCATGGTGATTGCTGCACCTATCAACCCATAATCTTCGTTTTAAGCCTTGCATGAATTAGCTATTTGTTCTAATGCTCTCCCTCCCCTCGGCCCCTACCCCCTAACTGGCCCTAGTGTATGTTGTTCACCTCTCTTTGTCCATGTGTTTTCACTGTTCAACTCCCACTTGTGAGTGAGAACATGTATGTTCGATTTTCTGTTCCTGTGTTAGTTTGCTGAGGATGATGGTTCCCAGCTTCATCCACATCCCTGCATGATCTCGTTCCTTTTTATGGCTGCAGAGTATTCCATGGTGTATATGTGCCACATTTTCTTTATTCAGTCTATCCTTGATGGGCATTTGGGTTGGTTCCAAGTCTTTGCTATTGTAAATAGTGCTGCAATAAACATACTTACACATGTGCCTTTATAGTAGAATGACTTATATTTCTTTGGGTACATACTTAGTAATCAGATTGGTGGTCAAGTGGTATTTCTGGTTCTAGATCCTTGATGTGTTGCCACACCATCTTCCACAATGGTTGAACTAATTTACATTCCCACCAACAGTGTAAAAGCCTTCCTGTTTCTCCATAGCCTCACCAGCATCTGTTGTTTCTTGACTTTTTAATGAATGCCACTCTGACTGGTGTGAGATTGTATCTCATTGTGGTTTTCATTTGCATTTCTCTACTGATCCATGATGTTGAGCTTTTTTTCATATGTTTATTTGGCTGCATAAATGTCTTCTTTTGAAAAGTGTCTGTTCATATCCTTTGCCCACTTTTTGATGGGGTTGTTTGTTTTTTTACTTGTAGATTCTGGATATTAAATCTTTGTCAGATGGGTAGATTGCAAAAATCTTTTCCCATTCGATAGATTGCCTGTTCACTCTGGTGATAGTTTCTTTTGCTGTGCAGAAACTCTTCAGTTTAATTAGATACCATTTGTCAATTTTGGTTTTTGTTGCAATTCCTTTTGGCATTTTCATCATGAAGTCTTTGCCCATGCCTATGTCCTGAATGGTACTGACTAGGTTTTCTTCTAGGGTTTTTATGGTTTGGGGTTTTACATTTAAGTCTTTAATCCATCTTGAGTTAATTTTTATATAAGGTGTAATGAAGGGGTCCAGTTTCAGTTTTCTGCATATGGCTAGCCGGTTTTCCCAGGACAATTTATTAAATAGGGAATCCTTTTCCCATTGCTTGTTTTTATCCAATCTGTTGAAGATCAGATGGTTGTAAAATGTGTGGTGTTACTTCTGAGATCTCTGTTCTGTTCTATTTGTCTATATGTCTGTTTTGGTACCAGTACCATGCTGTTTTGGTTCCTGTAGACTTGTAGTATAGTTTGAAATCAGGTAGCATGATGCCTCCAGCTTTATTCTTTTTGCTAAGGATTGTCTTGGCTATATGGGTTTTCTGTTGTTGTTGTTGTTGTTGCAGAAGACATGATTCTATATTTAGAAAACCCCATTGTCTCAGCCCCAAAACTTCTTAAGCTGATAAGCAACTTCAGCAAAGTCTCAGGCTACAAAATCAATGTGCAAAAATCACAAGCATTCCTATACACCAACAATAGACAAATCATAAATTAACTTCCATTCGCAATTGCCACAAAGAGAATAAAATATCTAGGAATACAGAGAACAAGGGACGTGAAGGACCTCTTCAAGGAGAACTACAAACCACTGCTCAAGGAAATCAGAGAGAACACAAACAAATAGAAAGACATTCCATCCTCATGGATAGGAGGAATCAATATCGTGAAAATGGTCATACTGCCCAAAGTAATTTATGCATTCAATGCTATTCCCATCAAACTACCATTGACATTCTTCACAGAACTAGAGATACCTTTCAAAAATAAGAATTAAACAGAGACATTTTCTGATAAGCAAAATCTGAGAGAGTTGATCAGTGCAGATTTGCACTGTAGGAACTTTTAATGTTTCTACTTCAGAAAAAAGAAAGGTTAGAAATACAAAGGATAATAAATAAATAAAAGAATAGTCACTGGGAAAAATAGAACACACGTTCAATTTGATGGTATAAACAACAACAATCATAACAGCTAATTTATTGAGTTAAAATACAGAGCTGAAGTACTGGACAATAATATCACATAAGCCAGACTGGTCATTTGGAATTAAAATTGTCAAAGTTCCTTGTAGTTTTCAGGAGAAATATTAGCTTGCATTTTAAGCATAGTTTTAAGTTAACACTATGCTAGCAATGCATGCCAGCATTCTAAAGGTAATTCTAAATAATATAAGTGTGGTTTGAAATGTATTTTCAGACCAGTAAAGGGGAAAAAAAAGAACAAGGGGGAAAATATTTCAATCATTCCAAAACAATAAGGGAAAGGAAAGGAAGAAAAGTGAAAGTGAAATGAAAGAAAAGAAGATATCCTACTGTGGTTTGCTCCAAAAGCAGAATTTGCAATGAGGGCTTGTTTACAGGCATTTTATTTGAGAACCAACCGAGGGAGTGGCAATAAAAGACGGGGCAGAGTGAAACAGGCAAGGGTGATGGAAAGCCAGTCTAAGCATGCATCACTTAGATCCTCATCATTTCAATCCCACCAGACACCCTCTGAAGCATCCTGAAGCAGAGTCTCCAGAACCGTCCACCAAAGGAATAGAAGAAGAGGGTGTTTATTTTGTGGTTTCTATCCATCACCCATTGCCCAGAGGGTGTTAACTGCTTCTCAATGCCAGGTTTGTGCATGCATTAGAATAACAAGCATGTTCTCCTAGGTATCCCGTGTGGTGGCAACAGAGACACTCCAAGGGGAAGAAATGGAAGACTCACAGCACAGCTGAGAGAAGCAGGTATCAGGTTGCACCTGTGTGGAGCTGGTTGCCACAACAATAACTGGAATAAAATAGTGGATTAGTATGACATAAATCTGGGCACTAGAGATGTCTGATAGAAACACAGATAGGAAGCAAAAATAGGGTGGCAGAAATGAAATGCATGTTTATCGGAACCTACAACAAATGCAAACGGGCTCGACTCTTTAACTGTAAGGTATAGACCATCACTCTAGATTTCAGTATTAGTTCTGTGGTGTTTACAAGAGATACTTTGAATACAAGGTCACAGAGATGTGGCAAGTAAAAGGATGGATTAACATTCCCTCCCCACACCATTCCTGTCTCTTGTAGGTTGTTACTTCCCTCTGCAGACCCCGTCTAAGTGCTGGCAGCCTTGGGCCATGTTTATCCCACTGAGCTTCAGAATGAGAGTTACAAGAGAAATTATAAGTCTTCTTTACAAAAGAAGAAATGGAGACATAGGGAGAAGAAGAATTCTGTTTAAAGTCACAAAAACTGGTAGAAGTAGATCTGGGGCAAGACATTGGATGTTTTAACTTCAAGTTTATTTTCTGTTCAAGTACACCATGTGTCAGCAAACTTTTAAATGTAAAGGTCAGATATTTTAGTCTTTGCATGCCATTATGTGTCTATTGCAGCTCCTCAAATCTGCCATTGTCGCACAAAAGCAGCCATAGACAATATGTAGATGAATAGCCAAGTTATATTTCAGTAACATTTTGTATACAAAGCAGCTGGATTCAGCCCATGGGCAGTGGTTTGCTGACCTTTATGCTACACCATGGTTATTTTCTCAGTTATACCAAAAATAATGTAACACAGCATTGCATCCATATCACAGCCCTCCAGAGAGTCTCAGCCTTGCATTCTGGTAATACTCAGGTTTCATCTCAATGAATGAGAAATAATTGTAGCCACCATCCCCCATGAAGACAAAAAAGAAAAAGGAAAATTGAAAAGATGTCTGACTGTTCTGTTTCAAGATGGCCATTTGAACCAGCACCTTTTCTTCCACTTTCTCTTAAATTCCCTGGCAGGGCACAGTCCCAGTGGTCTTCTGATACGGGGAGTCATGCTGGGTTAGGAAGGGATATCACCTCAGTTAAATACCACTGTTTGGTAATACATTTCCTGGACACCCTCCCTCCCCACCCTTCTCAGTCTCCTGGGTAAAGTTCCTTCTCCCTGCAAAGGCCATTTGTTTCCTCATTCCAGACAAACACAAAAGAGGCCACCCAAACCTACAACAATAAACATTTTCCTTCTTTCCCATTTGCCCATAACTATAGATTTTTTACCTTTTTATTATATACATTTTCTAATATTTCCACAGGAACCAAAGATTTCTTTTTTAAGAGAAAAGGAGAAAAGGGGTAGAAAGGGAGGTGTTCAGCACTGCTGCAGGAATTACTGCGTTATCCCTTTTCTGTGAGGTTCTCCTCCCCCTGACATGACAAGGGATGGTTTGTGCTTGTTAAAATACAAAAATTGGCACCCTCGAAGCTAAAAAAGGACAGAATTTAATTTGCCCTTTGTAGTTCCTCTTTTTTATTCCTTTTGGTAGTATTTCATCAACACTGTGCTTTTCTCAAAAGTCACAGTGTATTATTCTTTGTTTTTGAAAAAACAAAACAGAACAAAGCAAAACCCAAAGCTAACAGCCCTTCTACAAAGAACAATGGAAAATGAATAGCCGCATCTCCCAGTGATGATTATTATTATGAATCTTTGTGAGAAAATGTCATTGGGACTCAGCCATGGAATTGAATTTCTCTTCCAAATTTTATTGGCACTTATTGGGTCTGACAGTTTGATGAGAGAATTGCAGATTAGTTAGAAGCTCTTCCATCAATGATAGGATTCAGTTTGATAAAAAGCATTTGTTGAGTGTTAGTTACAACCCCAGTTACTGTGAGGAGGAAAGAACAAAATTAAATCTGCTGCCTTCCCTCCAAGAGGGGACGAAAAGGAGAAATTCATGAAAGACATTCATCTTTTTATTCATTTAACCAGAATTTAGTCCTCAGTCACTTTTTACACAGTCAAACAAGAAAGGTAGAAATCATTGCAGGACAGAATTGTTTAAACAGAGTTTTTCAGAGGGATGCAGAAAAATTGGGTGAAGGTAACTGGGGAGTTTTTCAGAAGGGATTAAACTATCTTGATAGAGAAAGGCAAGGTAGATTGTATGTTCAAAGAATCACCTCCACGGCTATGATATCAAAACCAATAGGCAGAAGATGCACATTTATGCCCTCCTCTGAGTGCCCTAGATTTTTTTTTTTTTTTTTAAGAAAAAACATTGTCTTCCACCAAACAGAAAAATGAAAACCAAACAAACAAAATCCCCTTTCCCACCCATGCGTTTGACTGTGGGCTGGACTTAGTGACTAAACTCATATCCAAAGAATAGAATGTACAAAAACCTTAACTGTATAGTGGAGAAAGCTGGCAAATGCCCCTTTTACCAGATAATCAGTTAACATCACCATCAATAAGACATATTGATTTCCAATACTCTCCATATAATATGATGAGAAGGGGACTTCATCTCTGTGGTATTTCTTCCAAAACCCATAACCTTACTCTAAGCATGAGAAAAACATCAGACAAACCTGAATTGAGGAACATCTGAAACTTTCTACAAAATACCTGACCAGGATCCCTCAAAACTATCAAGGTCATAGAAAACAAGGAAGGGCTAAGAAACTGTCACAGACCACAGGTCACTGGGAGCCATGAGCTCTAAATACAATGAGGTATCCTGGATGAGATCTTGGGAAAGAAAAAGACATGCATTAAAAAAAGAGTAAAATCTGAATGAAGTCTGGAATTTAGTTCATAATAATGTACAAATAGGAAAGTAGTGTGACAATTTGTAGTTTTGATAAATATGCCGGGATAATGTAAGATGTGACAAGAGCAGAGGGCAACTTTTCTGTAAATCTAAAATTATTTCAAAATAAAAAGCTTAAAATGGCCAGGCGTGGTGGCTCATGCCTGTAATCCCAGCACTTTGGGACGCCGAGGCAGGCAGATCATGAGATCAAGAGATCAAGACCATCCTGGTCAACATGGTGAAACCCTGTCTCCACTAAAATGCAAAAAATTAGCTGGGTGTGGTGGCACATGCCTGTAGTCCCAGCTATTTGGGAGGCTGAGGTAGGGGAATCGTTTGAACCCGGGAGGTGGAGGTTGCAGTGAGCTGAGATCGTGCCACTGCACTCCAGCCTGGCGACAGAGTAAGACTGTGTCTCAAAAAAAAAAAAAAAAGCTTAAAACAATATAGTCTCTTAACCATTAATTAAGGTAAGAGAATAGGTTTGTTATCCAACACTTGTCTTCATAAAGACATTATTATAATAAACCTGTACATGAGAACAATAGCCCCACGTGTAGCAAATGCTAAAGATGAACTCTATGATTTTCAGAGCATCTATTAATATTCATTTGAACTTTAGTTGGATCCAATTGATTTACCATAGGAGAATCCAGTATAAATATTCTACTCCACAAGAAAAAGTAATAAAATATGATGAATTTGAAAAAATAGATCATCTCTAACAGCCAGCTTCCCACTGAAAGTCACATGAAGACAACACAGCACACACACAGATGAAAGCTCCCAGCCTGGAATCCCTGGGACTTAACGGCCAACCAGCCTAGCCAGGACTCTGCAAGGCAGCTGGAGCTGCTTGGGCAGGCATCAGAAAGAGCTTGCCTCATGACACGTTCGTTGTTTCTTGTTGAAAAAGATACTACTGGCAAAAAATAAGAATACACAGGTATCAGAAAGAGTCTGCCTCATGACATGTTCGTGTTTCTTGAAAAAAATACCACTGGCAAAAAGTAAGAGTACATCCTCTTCCTTCCTCACTCCTTTGTGTCTAAACAGCATGCAGAAAGCAGGAAGGCTTTGCTTTTCTCCCATGAATGCTGGCTTCCTAGACAATTCTCGAACCCTCTGCTCTGACTCAGCCAGTAGCTACAGAAAATAAGAGAAAAGAAGGCAGCTGTGAGGACTGAGCATGAGAACTGCCATCTTGGAAGATATTTTCCTCTGTCTCTTACGTCCTACACCCAATGCAGCAAGAGATAGTGTTGGCTCTTCTGTCAGTACACATCCAGAACCCTGGCAGTGTTTCTTTTCTTTTTTTTTTTTTACCTTTTAAGTTTAGGGGTACACGTGCAGGTTTGTTACATAGGTAAACTTGTGTTGTGGGGGTTTGTTGTACAGATTATTTCATCACCCAGGTATGAAGCCTAGTACCCATTAGTTATTTTTCCTGATCTTCTCTCTCTTCCCACCCTCCATCCTCCAGTAGACCCCAGTGTGTATTGGTTCCCTCTGTGTGTCTACATGTTGTCATCATTCAGCTCCCACTCATAAGTGAGAACATGCAGTATTTGGTTTTCTGTTCTGTTAGTTTGCTAACGATACTGGCCTCCACCTCCATCCACGTCCCTGCAAAGGAAACAGTCTTTGTTACTGTGAATAGTGTTACAGTGAACATATGCATGCATGTATCTTTATAACAGAACAATTTCTATTCCTTTGAGTATACACCTAATGATAAGATTGCTGAGTCAAATGGTATTTATGTCTTTAGGTCTTTGAGGAATCGCCACACTGCCTTCCACAATGGCGGAACTAATTTACACTCTCACCAACAGTGTGTAAGTATTCCTTTTTCTCCACAACCTCACCCTAGCCGCTTTTCAACATCTCCATTACCAGCGCTATGGGGCCAGCCAACGTCATCTCTCAACATGATTACTACATAGGCCTTCTACATACTCCCTCTATTTTCAATCTCAGAAACTAGAGTGATCCTGTTCAAATGGGAGTGACACCATATCATTCCTTTGCTCTAAAGCCTTCAGTTGCTCCCCATTTCCTTCAAGCACAACAAACACCCCATATAGTAACCCAAAAGACCCCACATATCTGACAACTGATTACCTTTCTGATCACATCTCTTACTCATTCCCCTCTTGCTCATTCTTCTTTAGCACATGGAGCTCCTTGTCATTCCTCAAACATACGAGGTTTATTCCTGCCCCAGGGCCTTTGTACTGCCAACTTCTCCTACCTGGAGCTTTCCTTTGTTAGGTATTTGTATGACTTTCTCTCTCTTCTTCTTCTCGTCTTTTTCTATTAAAATATTCAATCCTATTAATATTTCAACACATGCCTACCTATATTTATTCCTTAACCCCCTTATTCTGCTTTAATTTTATGACATTTTTCTATATATTTATTTATTAAGCTTATTATTTGTTATCAATAATAATAAATCCTACCAGGATGTAATTCCATGGGGAGAAGGATGTTTGTGTTTTGTTTATTGAGCAATGTCTAGAACACAACAGACACCAAACATCTGTGGATTAATAAAAGATAATGATTCGCAAAAGTAAGAGATGGAAAGAATCTCTCAGAAGAGCATGTTGGCTAATGCAGCATATTTTATAGACAGGCATAGATATTAAAGAACCAAGCAATGTGCTAAACAATGCCCCTTAGTAGATAGGAGTTGTCCAGTGAATAGAGCTGCCTATGTCAATGTGGCTATTCACTGCAGGAGTGTGAAATGGATTTTGCTGTTAAATAAGAATTAAGGCCAATGCAAGCATCCTGCCAGTTGACAGTCACTTTACTTGGACAGTCCTTGTTTTAGCCAACAGTGATATATAAAAAAAAAAATAAAATAAAAAATTAAAAGACAGTCTTACCAGCTGCCACAAGTATGCTGATGACATTTCAGGCAAATAATATTCTTAATATATAAAGAGTTTTCCAGTCTACACAAAAGGCAAAATTTAATACCGGAAAACAAAAACATAAGTAGAAAAGTCATGTGGGATTAAAAAGTCTAATTTTTCTGGGAGTCAAAGAAATGTAAGTCAAAATAATGATACTGTTTTTCTGTATTCTATATTCAGATTTAAAAATATTAAAGAATATGCATTATAAAATTGCCCACCAGCAAGGGTGTGTCAACATTTAGCATCTTTAGATTTGGTAATCCCATGTAAATAAATTAGCATTTATTCTAGAGAAACTATCATGGAGGCATTAAATAATTAAGTAACCATTGTTCACTGGAGCTTTGTTCATAACCTAAAAAAAATTGCAACCAACCTACACATCCATATGTCATTGGTGAGCACGATAAATAGCTCAGTGAAAAGGTGCATGCTATCTAGAGTCATTGCTCGTATTTAACTCTCAGCTCTACTCCTTCCAAGTCGTGTAACTTTGGACATACTAGTTAATCATTCTAACATTTTATAGTAAGAAGCCACGAAATAGCATGTAATATTTTAAGAGGGATGAGAAGTTCGATGTGACTGGACTGCAGATTTCCTTGGTAGGTGTGTGGGTGGGAGCGTGTTTGTGAAAATATGTCGGGTTTAGGCCTTGCATGGTGCTTATTGAGCATGGGGAGCAGTAGAAGGATCTGGCCAAAGGAGTCACGTGATCATATATGTATATAATTTTGTAAAGATTACTTCAGCAGAATTGAGGAGGATCAACCAAAGCAAGGTTTAGCCAGACAATGCATCAGTTGGGAATGTCTTGTAGCAGTTCAGCCACCGGATGTGAGGATAATGGGAAATTGTGTACTTCCTCACTTGAATTCAATCCTTATTGTCTTTCCCATCAAAATCAATAAACAATGGGATTAGAGAATGACAGTTTGTATGCAGATGAGGGGAACATTCAGATCAATTTTTGAAACTGTCCAATGATTCTAGATTTGCTGTGTAAAAGACTACCTCATCCCCTTCCCTGGCAGGGCTCATCCAGGCCGCTGGGGTTCAGTGTCATGTTTAGCTGGATAACAGCCTAGACAATTTAGAGAGCTGACATAAGCAAATTTTGCTAGTAGTTTTCATGGTTTTGTTTTCTCCTCTTAAACATTTAGCAAACAAACATTCATTTTTAACACGTTCTCATCTCTGCCCAGTGGTCAAGGACTGCTGGCACTGGTCCAAGCAGCAGTCAGTGAGAAGTTCCAAATCTTTTTTTTTTTTTTTCTGAGATGGAGTCTCGCTCTCTTGCCCAGGCTGGAGCGCAGTGGCCGGATCTCAGCTCACTGCAAGCTCCGCCTCCCGGGTTTAGGCCATTCTCCTGCCTCAGCCTCCCGAGTAGCTGGGACTACAGGCGCCCGCCACCTCGCCCGGCTAATTTTTTTTTGTATTTTTAGTAGAGACGGGGTTTCACCGTGTTAGCCAGGATGGTCTCGATCTCCTGACCTCGTGATCTGCCCGTCTCGGCCTCCCAAAGTGCTGGGATTACAGGCTTGAGCCACCGCGCCAGGCCCCAAATCTTTTACTGCCAAGGGATGTCCATGTCCTATGGCAAGCTGGAGCCAGAGCTTCCAGTTTGAGAGAGAACTGTGTGTGGGGTGGTGGGGCCGGGTATGGAGAGATGGGAGTAGATAAGGAAGGAGGGAGGAAGGAGGTAGCAATTAAAAAGAGAGAAAGAAAGAAAGAAAGAGCTCCAAAAGGAAAACTGTGTAAGACGAACTTCAGAAGTCAGCAGAGCCACTTCCTGCAGCTCCACACCCCACTATCACACACAGAGAACAACATTCAGTCATCTTTTTGATCAGTTGCTGAGGCTTCAAAATGTGCCTTTGAAACACAAGGCACCATCTGGAGAAAATGACTTCCAGTCAACCCAAAGGCCCCACAGACTGAGAAGCCCTGCTCAGAGCCAGCTGTCCTAACTTGCCATGTTGTTGCATCGCCCCGTGCTCCAGGCTGAGCCTCCGAGAAGCGGTAGGCCTAGGATGTCCCAGAGCACTGAGTCCCTTTCAGCCAACTTTGCGGCACAGAAGAGAATAAGTTTATATGTTTTGTGTGTTTCTGCTTTGGGATTTCTGTATTTCATTAAGGAAATATGGGGAGTCAGGTACAAATCAAATGACTCCTTAGCATAATTTCATTTTCCTTGTCTCCTCTCTCTTCCTTCCCACCATTCGCGTACCACATAATGCAGGAGCTGCTTGGGAAGTATGTAAATTAGGTGAACTGCCATTAACTAAAAGTTATAGCGGCTTAAAAAACTTAGAGATCTATTTGCCTCTTATGTAAATAAGGTAGGCAGCCTTGGTTTACTGAGTGAGTTACAATAGAGTTAAGTGAAACCAATGATCTTTTCAATGAGTAAGTCCACCTTTGCTAGGAAAAGAGACTTTTTTCTCATGATCAAAGATAAAGGCCATAACTCCAATGATCATATCGGAGTTCTAGATATCAAGACAAAAGAAGGGACACAAAAGAAAAGGAGCAAAGGTCACATTGTCAGCAATCTTTTAAAGACATTTCTCAGAAAGTCTTTTTTCTGAGACTGAGAAAGACTCATTATTGACTGGAATTTAAACATGTGTTCAAACATAAATGCAAAGGCAATTGAGAGATGCACGTTCAGCCAAAAATCTAAGATATTATTACTAGGAAAGCAAGGGAGAATAGAAACTGAGTTCTCTGCCATCGTTCAACATTTTGGCTACTAAAATACTCATGGGAGGCCTTGTAATGGAAAGAATACATTCATGCTCATCTTCAAACCGGTAAACACAGATTGCAGCCTCTAGCTGCAAGTTTAGGGTCTGCAATCTTCTATTTCCATGCCATGTGCTGCATCTTGCAGACTGGCAAATTCTATATTTAAAGATAAGTTAGCTCTTAACACACCATAATACAAAAGGAATGACAATGAAATCTCCCACTTTGAGAAAGGGGAGAATGAAAACCACAGCACTCATTAGTTTCTAGCCACGATCAAACGCTGCTAGGCATAAATAGTGTGTACTCCTGATCTGGAAGTGGAGAACCTTCCTTGGTTGGAGAATATTCCTTGTGCTGGGCTCTGGGAAGAATGTTCCCATCCAACATTCATTGTCATTCATGGCCCCAGATCCCTGTTTTCCACGTCTTTGATTTGTTCTTGTACATACTCCTCCAAAGGTCCATCTGAAGTTGACCTGATCATTTTTAACACATATCCTTCTTGAAGGCAGCCCAGTTTTCCAGACCACTTTCTGCTAATGCAAGTTAAGAGGCCCAGGGATTGTTGGAGTCCCATTGTCCTTTGGTATCCATGGGGGATTGATTCCAGAACCCCCACATATCAAAATTTTCATATGCTCAAGTTCCTGATGTAAAATAGTGTAATATTTTCATATAACCTACATACATCCTCCTGTATACTTTGCATCATCTCTAGATTACTTATGACACCTAATACAATGTAAATGCTATAAAATAGTTGTTATACTATGTTTTTAAAAAATTGTATTTTTTTATTGTTGCATTATTATTTTTTATTGTTTTATTTCTAGTATTTTCCTTCCATGGCTGGTTGATGTGGATCTGCAGATGTGGAACCTACAAACATGGAGAGCCGTTTGTATTTATAGTTGCCAGCCTTTTGCAGGCAGATTCAGGATTCTTTGGCAATATCATTATGTTAAAAGTGCAGTAGGGTTTTGGAGTACTTGCTTTCAGGCAATTGTAGGTGTGAGTAATCATAGCCTACAGTCTCGTACACAGGAAGTGGTTCAGCCTGATACCTCTGGGTTTTATTTACTGGTCTGTGTGTTCAGCCCATCAAGATGCAACCTGGATACTGATGAGGCATCTGAAATGATGGGCAAATGAGGGTGGGAGTGTCTTCATTCTCTCTTTGCAATTAGGCCCACAGTCTTTGTGTGGCAGAACAGCAAGCTTGTCTTGTGGAAAGACTGCGGTTTCCCAGCCACTCAGCATAATTTCCTATGCACAGGTACAGAGGCATTAGGCTTTCTCTCTCTTGAAGGCTCCAAATTTCAGGGCAGTTAGTGAGAGCTGTAGAACAAGGACTCCATGTCTACAGGGATATAGTCCCTTTTCTCCATGTTTTCAGGCTGGGTAGGTCTACCCTTGTTGATCCCTCTCTAGTAGAACTTTGCTGAAAGTGGCAAGAAGTAGCCAACCAAGGAAACTATTCTGGGATTTTTGGACCATTTGCCCTAACAATATAACTTCAGTCAGCTTGTAGTCTGCAGGCAACATTTTGACCAAATGTATCCCTACCACTTTACAGAGATTGCAAATTTCCCAGCTGCCATGTCTGTTTCATCACTTCCTCTAACAAACTAGTGCCATATTTTAGGTTTTGTTATTACTACTTAGCATTTCCAGATACTAAGTTCGGCATGAGTTAGGATTATCTTTGGCTTGGCTTAAGCAAGAGGGTAGTTTATTTCTCAGGTAAACAAAGTCATGAAGGCAGACAGTCAGGGTCAGGTCAGGAGGCTCCACAAACTCATCAGGGAACTAGACTCCTTTCGGTTTATGGGTCCACGAACCCTCAGCCTCAAAGACTAAGAGCATGGCTAGAATTCCAGCCACAGTGTCCCACTCCCAGGTAAAGAGATGGAGGAAAGGGAGAAGAAAAGAAGCCAAGAGCACAAGCCAGCGGTCTTAGAACAAGGTTTTTATGGAAGCTGTCAGGTAACACTCCAACTTACATCTGATTGGCCAGAGATTCATCACATGGGATTAAGTTGCAAGGAAGGCTTGCAGATTTATCTTTATCCTAGCGGGCCAAAACACAGGCTAGAATCAAAGTTTGTATTACAAGTTATTCTTACTAAGGTAAAGGAGCAAATTAATTTTTCGCTAGCAGCATTTGTCATAGCAGTTTTACTTGCATTTACATAAGATGTTTGGAACAATTTCGTAGGTTACCGATGGGAATACAAATTGATATAAAATCTGAGGAGGGCAATTTAGCAATATTTATTTAAATTTAAGGTGAGTAAATTCTTTTTTTTCTTTTTCTTTCTTTTTTTTTTGATGGCGTCTTGCTCTGTCACTCAGGCTGGAGTGCAGTGGTGTGATTTCGGCTCACTACAACCTCTGCCTCCCAGGTTCAAGCTATTCTCCTGCTTCAGCCTCCCAAGTAGCTGGGATTACAGGCATGCACCACCATGCCCAACCAATTTTTGTATTTTTAGTAGAGACAGGTTTCTCCATGTTGGCCAGGCTGGTCTCAAACACCTGACCTCAAGTGATCCACCCGCCTCAGCCTCCCAAAGTGCTAGGATTACAGGCGTGAGCCACCACACCTGGCCTAAGGTGAGTAAATTCTTTGATCAAGCAATTCACTTTTAGGAATTCATCCCACAGAAACATTTATAGAAGAGCTAAAGCAATGGCAACATATAGCATATCTTTACGTAGTGATGTGAAGTTCCAATACTGTAATGATGTCAGTTCTCAAGGCAACCTACAATTACAGTGGGAAAAAATCATTCCAATAGTATTTATTTTAAAATGAGGAAACTTTTCACATTTCTACGAAAGTATAGTGAGTCAAGAAGAGACAATACAATTTTGGGAAAAAGAAAAAACAGAATTTGACTTACCAAACATTAAGAGTTACAAAGCCAGGCTGGGTGCAGTGAGTGGCTCATGCCTGTAATCCCAGCACTTTGGAAACCTGAGGCAGAAAGATTGCTTGAGCCCAGGAGTTTGAGACCAGCCTGGGAAACACAGGGAGACCCTGTCTCTATGAGAAATTAAAGAAAAAAAAATTAGCTGGGCTTGATGGCACGTGCCTATGGTCCCAATTATTTGGGAGGCTCAGGTGGGAGGATTGCCTGAGCCCAGGAGGTCAAGGCTGTAGTGAGCTGTTATTGTGCCACTGCAGTTCAGCTTGGGCCACAGACTGAGACCTTGCCTCAAAAAAAAAAAAAAAAAAAAAAAGAATAAAAAGAATCATAATGCCAGCACAGAGGTAAACAAACAGATTGAAGGTGCCAAGGAAAGTGTATAAAATAGACCCAAAGCTTTATGAGACTTTGTTATATGATTACGGAGATGTTTTAATTAAGTGGGGGAAAAGATATTTTTATTATTTAATTTATTATTTAATATTTTTTGAGTTTTTAAAATTATAAGCACTTTGTAATTTGATATTAACATATTAAGTTATATACAAAGCCTCCTATCCATATATCTATATATCTGCCTCACAGTATGCACAAAAATAAACTTAAGTTAGATCAAAGCCCCAAATGTGAAAATGTAAAATGATTTGATGAGACTATGGGAGACTATGACACTGAGGTAAGAAAGGATTTCTTCCTTTTATTATTAAAATTAATTGCTCAAATTTACCAACAAGTGTAATTTAGTTTGTGGCAAGTTAAATATTTTTAAATATTTATTATGGGCATTTTCAAGCATACACAGAATTAGAGAGAATTGTATAATGAACCCCCGACTTACCTCTCACCAACTTTCAACCATCCTAACATATAAACATGTGTAGATATACATATATATATATAATATATATATATGTATGTATTTTCTTTATCCAGCCATCTGTCAATGGACACATACATTAACTTCATATCTTAGCTATTGAGAATAATGCTGCAATGAACATGAGAATGTAGATATCTACTTGAGATATTAACTTCATTTTCTAAGGATATATACTCAGAAGTGGGGTTGCTCTACCAATTTACATTCCCACCAGGAGTGTGTTGGGGTTCCCTTTTTTTCCACATTTTTTGCCAGCACTTGTTATCTTGTCTTTTTGATCGTAGCCATCCTAACAGGTATGAGGTGATATCTCATTGTGGCTTCAATTCACATTCCCCTGGCAGTTAGTAATGTTGAGCGCCTTTTAATATGCCTGGCAGCCATTTGTATGTCTTCTTTGGAGAAATTCTATTCAGGTGTTTTGACCAATTTTAAATAGGGTCATTTGTTTTCATGCTATTGAGTTGTTTGAGTTCCTTATATATTTTGAATATTGACTCCTTATCATATGTATGATTTATAAAATATTTTCTTCCATTCTATATGGTGTCTAGAGAATTTTCTTTGATGTACAGAAGATTTCTAGTTTGATTTCATCCCATTTGTCTATTTTTGCTTTTGTTGCCTGTACTTTTATATTCATGAAATCATTGTCCACGTCAATGTCATGAAGCTTTCTCCCTAAATTTTCTTCTAATATTTTTATAGTTTCAGGTCTTACATTTAAGTCTTTAATCAATTTTGAATTGATTATGTATACAGTGTGAGACAAAAGTCCAATTTAATTTTTCTGAATATGATATTCAGTTTTCCTGACACCATTTATCAAAGACACTATTCTTTCCCAATTTCATAACATTTGTCGAAGATCATTAGAAATAAATGTGTGGATGCATTTCTGGTCCCTCTATTGTTTTATTGGTCTATCTGTCTGCTTTTATGCCAGTACCATACTATTTTTATTACTATAGCTTTGTAGTATATTTTAAAATCAGATGGTGTGATGTTTCCAGCTTTGTCTTTCTGTTGAAGATTGCTTTGACTATTGAGGATCTTTTGTGGTTCTTTATGACATTAGGATTTTTATTTCTGTGAAAAATACCATTGGAATTTTGATAAGAATTGCAGTGAATCTGTAGATCTCATGATCTCATAGGGCAGTATGGACATTTTAAGAACATTAATTCTTCCAATACAGGAATACAGATACCCTTTCATTTATTTGTGTCGTATTTAATTTTCTCCTCAATATTTTATAGTTTTACTGTATAGAGCTTTTATCTCCTGGGGTAAATTTATTCTTAAGTATCTCACGGTTTTTAAATGCTATTGTAAATGAAATGATTCCTTTCATTTCTTTCTAAAAAATATATTCCATTTAAAATTTTATTTATTTGAAATCTCTTTTTCTTTTTAATTAGTTTAGCTAAGTTTTGTTCCAAAAAAGAAATGAAGGAAATAATTTCATTTATTATTGTTGTTAGTGTGTAGAAATGCCACTAATTCTTGAATGTTGATTTTGTATCTTGCAGCTTTACTGAATTCATTTATTAGTTCCAAAAGTGTTTTGATAGAGTCTTCAGCATTTTTTATATATAAAATCTACAAACGTAGAATATTTTATTTTTTCCTTTCTCATTTGGGTATCTTTTCTTTCTTTTTGCTGCCAAGTTGCTCTATCTAGGACTTCCAGTATTGCATAGAAAAAGAAGTGGCAAAAATGGGCATTCTTGATTTTGGAGAAAAATCTTTCTTTCTTTCTTTCTTTCTTTCTTTCTTTCTTTCTTTCTTTCTTTCTTTCTTTCTTTCTTTCTTTCTTTCTTTCTTTCTTTCGTTCATTCTTTCTTTCTTTCTCCCTTTCTTATGTATTTTGGATATTATATTTCAACTGTTGAATGTGATGTTAGCTCTGGGCTTGTTATATATGGCCTTTATTATGTTGTGGCTATTTCTTTTTACAGCCTTTTTTCTGAGAGTTTTTATTATAAAAATATGTTGCATTTTGTTAAATACTTTTTCTGTATCTATTGAGATGACCTTATACCTCTTATCCTTCATTATGTTTATGTGGAGTACCACATTTATTCACATATGTTAAACTATCCTTGCATACCAGGGATAAATCCTGCTTGCTTATGGTGTATGATCCTTTTAACATGCTGTTGAATTCAATTTGCTAGCATTTTGTTGAAGATTTTTGCATCTATGTTCACTAGGAACATTTATCTGTAATTTTATCTTCTTGTAGTATCTTTGGCTTCAGTATTAAGTAAATGCTGCCCTCAGGAAACAAATTTGGAAGTGTCACCTTCTTTTAATTTTTTGGAAGAGTTTGAGAAAGATTGCTGTCAATTTCTTCCTTCAATGTTTTGTAGAATTCACTTGTGAAGCCAATAGGACCTGGGCTTTTGTTTATCGGGAGGTTTTTATTCACTGATTCAATCTCCTTACTCATCTTTGGTATGTTCAGACTCTCTATTTCTTCATGATTTAGTCTTGGTAGATTGTATGTTTGTAGGAGTTTATCCATTTTTTCTATATTATCCAGTTTGTTGGCATACAATTTTTTACAATAATCTCATAATCATTTTTATTTCTGTGACATCAGTTGTAATGTGTTTTATTTCATTTTTTGTTTTATTTATTTGAAACTTCTTTTTCTTTTCAGTTTAGCTAAATTTTTGTCATTTGTTTTTCTTATTAAAAACAATTCTAAGTTTTATTGACCTTTTCTATTGTTTTTCTATTTTTCCATTTTATTTATTTCTGTTCTAATCTTTTTTATTTCCTCCCTTCTGCTAACTTTGAACGTTGGTCACTCTTATTTTAGTTCCTTGAGATGTAACTTTGGGTTATTTGAGATCTTTCTTCTTTTTTAATATAGGCCTCTATCATATGAAGTTCCCTCTAAGTACTATTCTTGCTGTGTCCCATAAGTTTTGATATATGTTTTACCCTGAAGTATTTTCTAATTTATTTTGTGATTTCTCCCCCTTTAACCCAAAGTTTCTTCCAGACTGTATTATTTAATATTCACATACTTGTGGATATTTCAGTTTTCCTTGTGTCATTGTTTTCTAATTTTATTTATTTTGGTCAGAAAAGACACTTGGTATAATTTCAGTCTTTTAAAATTTGTTAGAACTTGCTTTGTGACCTAATGTTGATTTATTCTGGAGAAAAATTCATGTGCTCTTGAAAAAAATGTATATTCTGCTGCTGTTGGGTAGAATATTCTATATATATCTGTTAGATCTATTTGGTTTATAGTATTATTCACGTTTCATATTGATTTTATGTCTGGATGTCCTGTCAATTATTGAAATTAAGATATTGAAGCATTCTTACTACTATTGTATTTCTGTCTATTTCTGTCTTCACTACCATCAGTGTTTGCTTTATATATTCACATCTTCTGATGCTGGGTTCATATGTATTTATCATTGTTCTAGTCTCATGATTGATTGACCCTTTCAACATTATAAAACGTCCTTCTTTGACTCTTTTGGAAAGTTTTTGACTTAAAGTCTATTTGGTCTGATATAAGTATAGACATACCTGCTGCCTTTTTATTACCATTTACCCTCAATATTTTATTTTTCCATCCCTTAAAATTCAGCCTATGAGTGTCCTTAAATTTAAAATGAATTTCTTTAAACAACATGTAGTTTTGTCTTATTATTTTTTTAAAAAAGATCAGTTTGTTCAATCTATTTCTTTTGATTAGGGAGTTTAAATCATTTACGTATAAGGTAATTATTGATAAGGAAGGGTTTGCTATTGACATTTTGTTAGTTGTTTTCTGTCACTTTTGTAGTTCTTTTGCTGTCTTTTTGTCTCTTGCTGTCTTCTTTTATATTTTGTTGATTATTTTGTATTGATATGCTTTAACTATTTTCTCTTTCTCTTTTGTGTAAGTTCTACTGATACTTTTTGCATATCCATGTATGGTTATCTTGAGACTTACATAAACTATCCTATAGTTATAATAGTCTGTTTTAAGCTGATAACAACTCAAGTTCAATGACACACAACTTTACACTTTAACTCTTTGCACTTACACTTGATGTTATTGTTGTCACAGTTTGCGTCTAATTGTATTGTGTATCTTTTAACATATTTTTAATTACAGTTATTTTTAATACTTTTGATTTTCAACTTTTATGCTAAAATTATAAATAATCACAGTATTACAGTATTCTGTACATTTCTATATATTTATCTATACTAACAAATTTCATACTTCCTTATGCTATAGTGTTGCTATTTTGCATCTTTTGTTTCAACTTGAAAAACTTCCTTTGCCATTTCTTATAAGGCAGGTCTACTCCCTCAGTTTTTATTTGTCTGAGAAAGTTGTATTGCTCCTTCATTTCTGAAGAACAGCTTTGCTGGATATAGTATTGTTGATTTTTTGTTTTGTTTTGTTTCCTCACTTTATAGCATCCCACTCCCTTATGGCCTGCAAAGTTTGTGCTGCAAAATCTAGTGATGGTCTTACAGAGGTTCTCTTATTTGTGACAAACCAGTTTTCTTACTTTCAAAATTCTCTTTGATTTTTTTTTTAACAATATGATTATAATGTGTCTCACCGTGGATTTCTTTGGGTTCATTGTATGTGGTATCTTTTTCCTTCCCCAGATTTGAGAAAGTTTTAACCATTTTTTCTTTGAATACACATTCCGTTCCTTTCTTTATCTTCTCTTTCTGGAAATCCTCAGTGTATATATTGGTTTACTTGATGGTGTCCCATAATTCTCTAAAATTTCCTTCACTTTTATGTATTTTTAAAAAACTTTTACAGCTCTGAAGCATTTTCAGTGACCTGTCTTTGAGTTCACTGATTTATTCTGCCTTATTTAGTTTTCTCTGAAACCCTCTAGTAATTTTTTTTTCCAGTTCAGCTATTACATTCTTCAGCTCCGTGATTTCTATTTGGTACCTTTTTATATTTTCTATCTCTTTGTTGAAATTCTTACTTTACTCATGCATTGGACTTTTTGCCTCAGTGAGCAGCCTTATGAGAGTTATTTTTAGTTCTCTGTCAGGTAAATCATATAACTTCATTTCATTAGGGTTGATTCCTGGAAATTGAGCTTGCTCTTTTGTTTGAAACGTTTTAGCCTAGTTCCTAATATTCCTTGACTGTCTGTGTATTAGATAAAAGAAGCACATCTTCCTGTCTTCACAAACTGGTCTTGTACAAGAGAAAACTCCCACCAATAAGCCCAGCCAGAAATCGTGAGGGACTCTTCCAACTCTTCTCCACCCCAGAGAGAAGAAGGAAGCTGTGGTTTTTGTCTACTTGCTCTGTGCTGAGCCACGATGAGTGGGAGGTACTGTGGTATCTAACAGCTCAAACTGCTGTCTCCATTCTCCCCCAGGTAGCTAGATTCTGATGGACCCATCATAACTCCAGGACTGCCAAGAAAAATACTAATTTTGGGGGCAGTCCCAGTGGAGCTGGGTAGCTAATCAATAAAATCCTAAGTGAAATAAACAATACAATTTTACTAAAAATTTCATTTAAAGGAGGTTATCATTTTTACTTGCTTTGAAAACTAAGGACAGTGAGGGCAAGAAAGTGAATATTTAAATAGCTTAAGTCTGTGTTTTGAATTTACTGTAAATGTAGTGACTGTCTACTAATAGAAATAATAGAAAAGATTGTAAATTGGTTTCATTAGACATTAAATTGGCTATCTATTTAGAGGTATCAAAGTTCAAGTGGTACCCATGATTGTTGTACCATATCATGCATTGGTTGGAGGGTTTATGGTTCAAGAAGTTGAACTGAGCACACATTTTCCTTCTCTTTCCTAATAATTTACTGAAGAGCATGGGGTGGATTTATGAATGCACTTATAATGGGGGCAGGTTTAGGGAATGGAGCACAGCGCTGGACTAAAGACTTTTCAAAGTTTTGGAAAAGAGGGAAGATTGTTTGCTTAAATTATAGTAGAGGAAGTCTCTGTACAAAATATATACAAGGAAATCACTCTACTAAGAAAAAGGGAAAAATGCAGATATTCCCAGACAGAAAGGGCTCAAAAGTTTATCACTTACACATCAAGATGTACATCAACAAAATGATAAAAGAATCTGTGTGGTGTGTGTGTGCGTGCGTGTGTGTGTGTGAGAGAGAGAGAGAGAGAGAGAGAGAAAGAGAGAGAGAGAGAGTCAAAGAGAGAGAATGAGAAAAAAAGGGTGAGTGAGTTAGATACAAGAGCAGACTAAATCCAGGAGTACAATAAAAAAAATTTCTAGAATAACCTCTTTGCAGCGGTTTTAGAAAGCAAGTTGTCCAAACCTGACTGACAGCTCAAGGGCTCTGAGAATACTGTCAAGAACAATTTCCTATAAAATTAAAATAGGAAACCTGGATAATTTCAATTAAAAGATAAAAATTATAATATTAACTATAAAAATATGCAAAATGGGCCAGGTATGGTGGCTCACGCCTGTAATCCCAGCACTTTGGAAGGCCCAGGAGAGCAGATAGTGAGGTCAGGAGATCACTGGCTAACATAGTGAAACCCCATCTCTACTAAAAATATTAAAAAAAAAATTAGCGGGATATGGTGGTGGGCACCTGTAGTCCCATCTACTCGGCAGGCTGAGGCAGGAGAATGGCCTGAACCTGGGAGGTGGAGCTTGCAGTAAGCGGAGATTGTGCCACTGAACTCTAGCCTGGGCGACAGAGCAAGACTCCATCTCAAAAAAAAAAAAAAAAATGCAAAACATAGGTCAGTTTCTTATTCCCCTCTCAACTTGCAATTTTTGAAACCTATTCTAGGTGACACATATTTAATGCCACAGAGTTTCCATCTCCATGAATTAAACTCACTACTGGATTCTGCAGTAAATGATATTTTGACAATAATAATATGTTAAATGTGAATTACGGGTACTCAATTTTAAAAATCCATTTATAGACAAAACACTAAGGACTTTTCAGTTCAGAATGAAATACAGAAGTCTTCGTCTGTGGCAATGTAAAATCAATGATACAGTGAATGCAGGGTGGGAGTAAGTTCAGGAGATGAGTTAGAGAGAAAATGGAACATGGCTAAAGAATTCATATCACGTACAGCAAGTTAAGAGGGGCTACCTAAAATTGGTAGGTCAAGAAATATTGATTTGTTATTATAAAGCCCAGGTGATAACCAAGAAGAGGTGAACTGAGAATTTAAAAGCAGAAGATTATTGCAATTATGGTAAGGGTATTGAAATTTAATTTTTCATGATAGGAAATCTGCAGACATTTTCTAAAGATGACCAGTTAGGAAACACAGGTCTAAGAAATTATTTAGAGTTCAAAAGAAATCGTTTAACTTGGTGATTCCTGGGCTGTGGGATTAGGAGTGGGAGAAAGGAGAATATAAATTTTAATTTTACACTGTCCTAATGGAATTTTTATCATCATGTCTGACTACTAAGGGCAAGAAAATCTAGGCATATTTATGAATAGAACCCAGAAGCAAAAGCACTAGAAGTGCTGGTTCCCGAAAGGGCCTGAGAAAGCAAGGAGGTGGAGGATGTCAATGGAATTGGGAAATAAAATTGTAGGTAGAGAAGAGAGTTTGTTTTGACCTCACATAAGTCATTCAACCACCATATTCCATTTTTTCTTTCATAAAATAAAGGTAATACCAATTTTATAGGTCATCATAAAGATTAAGGAACATGCCTGTTTCATAGTCGGTGATTAATAATATTGGTTGATCATATAGTAGGTGATCAATACATATTGATTCTCCTTTTCGTTGAAAACTTAGGTCCCATGGTTCCCATAGTTCTGTCTTCTTAATTTACCCACTGTCTGCCAGCCCAATCTCTGTTCTAGCCAGCCCTGGCCATTCATTAAGTGGGGATCTTGAATGGAGGGCAGAGGGTTAATGACTTCTGTTCCATGCTAATGAGTGAACACGTTCCTCTAATTCTAGCTCCTTGTAGTGTGTCCACTCCTCCTAGTCTGCTAGACTCCAGGTGTCAGATGGTCCCAGCCTGCTCTGCTGGCAAAATAAAACCCTATACCTGACAGATACTAAGAAAATCAAGATTTTAGAATGGAGTGGCTGAGCTGGAGACGCTCAAAAAGGAAAAGATGTTTATTTAGGTGCCCACTGTCCTTGCATTCTCATCCCTCACATCAGAGGAGACCAAGACACTATCTGGGTGATTTCACTCCCTGCTTTTCTTGCTCTTTCTTATCCTCAAGGGCAATTGAAGAGTGGCTTTACCAGCCTGTAAATCAGTAGCAGCTATAAAACATGTCTGTCTGCAGCGCTGACTTTTCTCTTGTGGAATACTTTATAGCCATGGAACATGCCCAACATATTAATGACACAAATTCATTACTGTAAATGCACATTCTGATGGAGATGTTGCAGAGTCGTTGGAAGAGGTGTGTGTGGAACCAGAGTCTAGTGTGGCAAACATCAGTTGTTTCCAACTAACTTGGAAGACTAAACAGATGAGCAGATCCACCCCACTTTCAGATCTTTGATGAATGAGTTTCAGTTAAACAACCTCCCATAATCCCAGTGTCCCAAGAGAGTTTGGGGAGCAGGGAGGTTTGGAAGGACAGAGATGCACTAAACACCCCAGGTCAAGCCACTGGAATCATTTTACAGTAGGAACATGCCAATTCACTCAAACCCTGTGCTGTTTTCATGTTTTATGAATCTTCTGCTTTCTATTATTAAAACATTTCAACAAAAATAAGACAATTTTAAAATTAAAAAATGGGCCATTCACAATCTCATTTTTTAAAACATATTTCTCTTCTCAGCTCTAGTTAATTTATGGAAGTAACTTCACAATGTCATAATCATGTCACAGATTGCATTTTGTTCTCCATGTATTTACAGCGGCTTAAAATATCTAGGATCCCTATTCAGAATTGTAACTGAAAGCACAGACAAAAGTAACTATGCATTTCTTGGAGCATGAGCCAGGACAGCACAGGAAAAGGTATGCATTGCAAAATGCAATCCATGGCCCTTGTTTTTGATATACTCCCTAGTAACGAACTTATATAAAACATTATAATCTATAAATATCCGGTGCTCAGTTGACCCTGCTGCCTGAATAATGAGAAAATTCTCCCTCTGCTCCTCACCTCAAGTTTCAGTCAGAACCAGTATGTAAGCCTTGCTCATATGGACGTATGGATGTGATAGTTCATAGCAGGAGAGCTTAAGTGTGCATGAATGAAGACGAAAGCAGCACTGGCTTTGTGCAAATATCACCAGAGGCAAACTAGACTGCAAGATTGCACTGAAAGATGCATGTACACCCACCATAAACATTAAGTTTTATTACAAGAAATAGACACCCAAAATCAAGGTGTATATGTGGGTCCTTAGCACCAGTGAACCATGAAAATCAACTCTCCAGAATGCTATGAATTAATCTAGCCTTTTATTAAAATCATCATTCTCTGGAATCCTCTTACTCATATAAAAAAGTGTCAGTCCCCTAAAACTAGAACTAAAAGTGACTCACTTCGAGTAAATCAAGCCTGTTAGAATTTGATTTCCCTCACGTTTACTTATGTAACAAACCTGCATATCCTTCACATGTACCCTGAAACCTAAAATTAAAAAAATAAAAAAAAAAATGGGAAAAAAAAGAAATTGATTTGCCTAATGTTAGGGCTGAATCAGGTGACTATTAGGGTAGATGTTTGTGCCATAGAAACCAATAATCTCAAATTTCAGAGATTTATATGAAAGGAAAAATAAAAAAGGTTAGTCCTTTCAGGCTACATGCCCATTACGAGTGGGCTAGGAACTCTGCTCCATGTCATCACCTAGGCTGGGCCCCAGTTGAAGGAGCAACTGCCACAGGGAACTTTGGTGGTGGCCCTGGAGGCTGAAGAAGAGGGCACTTGGTAAAGCGTGCACTGGCTCCTCACGTTTCTGCATGGAGGTAGCCCACATCGCATCCGTTCATACCTCCCTGGTCAAACCAAGAGCCATGGCCACACCTAAGCATGTGCAATAACCCTCCCAAATGTCTGGAGTAAAGAGAGACTCCAATATTTCCAGCTGCCCTAGTGACTTTTACAGGGCCATTCCAAGTTCAAGACCACCTAATAGAAAATCCTACGGAAGAAAAGAATGAGTGGTTTATGCATGATAAACAGAGGAAGTAGAGGGGTGATATGACAGATTGCTTAGATTTAATTATCCTGGACAGTCCACGGTGTTGCTTCCATTATTCTCCCTGCCCCAGTGACCTCATCTTCTGGTTGCTGGGCTCTCCTAGGCCATAGCCTAAGAAGCGGATGAGTTCCTGGAAGCAGATATGCCAGTCGCCAGCCACAGCAGCTCCTGGAGACATGCCCCACAGCCCAGTACTTGGGCCCAAATCTGGGAATTGACAGGAGGCGGCAAAGGGTTAATACTAGTCTCAAAGCTTATGACAGGATTTCTTTATCCTCTTAAATTAGTTAACAATTAGAAAACTGCATACCTCCTAGTCAGTTCATTAACTAAGTGCTTTTTACGGCTAGAGATAGCTGTAAGCTTTAATTTTTGCCTTAAAGAAGCTCTAAAATAATTGAGGAATTAAGTCATGTGAAAGTGCAGGTAAATGAGGATTATGCGTTTGCTTCCTACATTTAGGAGAATTTAGGGCTTAGAGTTCAATTCTCAAACCAACTCGTTTTGGCTGACTTCTGCTCTGCTCATTCGTGCCCGCCCCTCCCCAAACATGCAGACTCTCCTTGTTTGCTTTTTCAATTAAGTGTTATTTGCACATGGACATTCAATGGACCTCACTTGAATTAACTGCTTTTGTCAACTTGTAAAAGTCAACCCTGGCATATGGGACACTCACATTCAGGCCCGTGATCAGCACCAGCACGGACCAAGATGCTCCTAATCCGTGATTAGAAGAAACTCAAATGCCAAGTGATATTCTTTTTCACTGACTTATTTGAATCACCCAGATATTTTGGCTTCATCTGTGACAGTTTTGTATGGAAAAAGGTCCCTGTGTAAATGTAAATCTTACAGCACCCTTACCCAATCTATGAGCTCAGTCATATTGGCTGAAAGAAGAACTGATTATGCAGTTTAACAAAATTAAAACGATCCAGTGACTTATTTGAAAGGTAACTCCAAACTCAAGATTCAATTGGTTGTAGGTTTAGACACAGTGTTCTCTTCACAGTCAAAGGTAAGTGGAAGGCAAAGATGATGGTATGGTTTATTTACTTTGAATTATTCAAAAAATTGATTCTACTTTCTGCTTGGCCTTAGCTGAGGTGATTGTGTCAAGCATCTCCCAGTATGAACCAAAAGTTCTACCAACGTCACTGGCTTGCAGCCTGACAAAATGTTATACCATTCCAGGCAGAGTCATGCAAAACCTGGGCAGACAAAATGAACAGAGTGTGTGGGATTAGCTTAAGAGAATGATTTCCTGCACAGAATACCATTACCCAGAATTTTCAGGCCTTTGCAAATAGCACTTATGGTCACTTTGAACCCATTAGAATGCTTTTTAGGCATGATGCTGAACTAAACACCAGTGATTGCTGCAAATCCCAGAGATGAGCTGATTGCATTGCTACGCAAATTACAGGCTTTGGAAAACTATTTGCTAAGAATCCTTCTAACATACATTGTTAGCTGAATAGAACTTCAGGAGCTTTAATCTAATTATGGCTAAAGCAAATTCCTAAGTGAAATGAGGGTGTGAGAGAGGAGAATTTGTTTTTGTTTGAACAAGGAAAAGAGCTATGAAAGCTTTATTGACCTAGTAAATAAAGGAAAGTAAATAAAGGAGTCAATGATAGGACAATTCCAGTTAGAGAACAAACGGGGGTGGGGGGGGTCATTATGCTGCTCAGTTGTCTCTTTGAGGAAGGTAGGATTACTTCAGAAGGAAGAGAAAGACCAAAAATTATTCTTATGTAATGAATTAGGCAACAGTTGAATATAAATAAATGACACTTTTATGAACAGCAATTAATTTCATCGTGCTAAAAAGTCAAATAAATCCAAATTGATTAAATCATTTATAAATGATTTCAAGATCAAGCACACGTTCTCGAACAATTGGAAAAAATGTTACATTTGGCATTATGTTAGGTTTGCACACATTAAAGTACGCTATTTAACACCATCCTGTAACTCGAATTACCACTTGAGAATGCTGACTTGGAAATGACGAAAAGAAAAAACAAAGCACGTGAACTGAAAAAATTTCAGACTCTGACAGGGTAGATCACAGGATTTTGGACCAGAAAATCATTAGTACTTTTCCTAACTGGTTCTCACTAACTTGTCCACAAAGGTGTCAGTTACTCCCTACATTTGAAAGGTTCTTTTGAAGTATGAATACCCACGTTAGCCTCTGCTCACTCTCACTTTGCAGAAAGCTTAATAAATGTCTTTGATTCATTAAAAGAAAAAGTGAGAATGAGAAACACATCCTTCCCATAATTTTGGAAGTTACACAAGGAAGGTGGCATCTGAGCCTTAAAGAGGCAGAAGTGTCTGATATTGCTGGCTTGAAAGCCAGTCATTCCCCAGCATTGGTTTGGAGCAAATGGTCTCAGTTCAGACTGTGTGTGGTAACACCTATTGGAGAAATAAGTTGAACAGGATGAGTGACAAGGTGATTACACCTGATAGAGCACGGCATGGGATGGCACGGAAGACAAGAGGTATTCTCCCTAGTACTACTCCAGGCACTCAGGCCTCCCTGAGATTAGGCCCCCATCCCCCGCCTCCAACCAGGGTGTAGAAACTCCTGGCCTGGGCACCTCAGGTCCACCAGGAAGTCTCAAGGAAATCTAGGGGCAAAGTCCAGTTAGTGCCCATTCTCCATTTGCTCATCACATTGCATATGTGGAAGCCATGGAAGAAAAAACATGGTGCTGCCTCGAGTCTTCATTTGGGCTTCGAGACCAGTCTACACCTTGGCTGCTGGACTCTGGGACCTCAGGCCCCTCACATTTCAGCTTCTAGCCTCTTTGCTTCTGATTTATCAGGATACTCATTCATTTCCAGAGGTAACCACACCTCCACCTGTGGCTAGCTCCATCCTCCCATAACTTTTATCTTTTGTTCTAAGTGATTTGTTCCTTATCAGTGGCCCTGCTGTCTTGATGGAAGAAGAGTGCCACCTTTTCCTGCACTCTGTAGCTCTCTGAATTCATTTGAAAATCAACCTTTCTTTTAGCTGTACCACCAAGCCGTATTTCTGAGTGTATTTGCAGAAAAAAGGTAACCAACACAACAATGACAACAACAACAACAACAACAACAACAAAAGGACCAATCAGGTAGAAAATTTCCACATGAATTTGGGTTTATTGCTGGACTTTTAACCTATTCCATGCACCAGTACTGCATTATTTTAATTAGAGGAGTCGTAGTATTTGGTTGTCTGTTAGGTTTAATTCCATCTCCCTCACTTGTTATTCTTATTCGTTATTTTCATGGCTATTGTTGCATGAATATTTTCACTAAGAAACCTTAAATCCACTTGTCTAGCTTCAAAAAAAAGGTTGTTGGTATTCTTATTGGGATCACATTGACTTTTTATTTAAATCCATCCCAACATGTTCAGTGTCTCTCTTCTCCCCTGACAGCAATGGGGTTTGTATTAGTGTCCTATGGCTGCCGTAAAAAATTACCACAACCTGTGGGTGGGTGGGTGCTGGTACTTGGAACAACAGAAATGTATTCACTCATGGTTCTGGAGGTTAGAAGTCTGCAATCAAGGTGTCAGCAAAATTATGCTCCCTCTGAAGACTCCAGGGAAGAATCTTCCATTGTTTCCTTTTAGATTCTGATGGTTCCAGAGTATCATTCTTGGCATTCCTTGGCTTGTGGCTGCATCATTCTAATTTTTGCGTCCATGGTCACATGGTACTCTCCCTAGGAGTACAGCTGTCTGCATCTTCATATGCCCTTCTTGTGAGAATACCAGTCATTGAGTTTAGAGACTAGGCTAAGCCAGTATGACTTCATCTTAACTAAGTACAGCTACATAGACTCTATTTCCTTATAAGGTCATATTCCCAGGTTCTGGGTGAACATAAATTTTGGGGGACGCTTAGCAACCCAGTACAGGGCTGTTTTTTATTAGTAAGAGAATGTGTGTAGAGACGTAGCTAGAGCCAGGCCTACAGGTCCCACAAATGATAACTATTACTTTGGGAAAAACTACCTTATGGTTTTGCTCCAACTTGTAGCCATCATCCTATTGCTCTGGTTCCTTTCTCTTTTTTTTTTTTTTGGAACAGGGTCTTGCTCTGTTGCTCAGGTTGGAGTGCAGCGGCATGATCTCAGCTCACTGCAGCCTCTGTCTTCCAGGTTCAAGCAATTCTCCTGCCTCAGACTCCCGAGTGGCTGGGATTACAGGGGTGTGCCACCAGGCCTGGCTAATTTCTGCATTTTTAGTAGAGACGAGGTTTCACCATGTTGACTAGGGTGGTCTTGAACTCCTGACCTCAGGTGATCCACCAGCCTCAGCCTCCCAGAATGCTAGAATTACAAGTGTGAGCCACCATGACCGGCTCTAGTTCCTTTCATAGTCAATGTCTACAGCAAACAACATGCTCTCTCAACTTCTATTTCCCTCAGTCATGCCCTTTTAACTTTCTTCCTTCTAGCTGATAGCTGTCTCTACAGTTTTGCCTCTGTTTACTTGAAAATCCCTAAAGTTCTCCTCCTTTTACTCATTTGAAATCTCCAGGGTGAATGTCTAGTACGCCCCTTGCATCATTTGCACTTTAAAAAAATTCTGCACTGGGAGACCATTAATATCTTTAGTTTCTCTTACAGTCCTCATCCAAAAAATATGTGATTCTTTGTCTGAAGTGTATTTTCCAGAGCTCCTTTAGACCATTTTACTTTTTAATAACTATACAAAACCACAAACTGGTGGCCCACGGGCCAAATCAGAGTAGCACAGCCTTAAAAAATAACAATGATTTGGCTGTCGTTAGGTAATACATACATGCTCTAGCTCACCCAGACTTCACCAACTCCCATTGCTTTGTACCCACTGTGGATCCCGATTCACACATGTGCATTCCCAATCTGCAGACATTTGAGCTTGCATCCTCATTCTATTTTAATTTTCAAATTTTTTTTTTCAAGACTGCATTTCACTATATTGTCCAGGCTGGTCATAAACTCCTGGGCTCAGGCAGTCCTTCTGTTTCAAGCCTTCCAAGTAGCAGGGACTAAGGGCCAGGCATGCGCC
>NW_012113697.1:1070044-1077045 GCF_000951035.1 Colobus angolensis palliatus | reverse complement strand
AGCCTGGGCAACAGAGCAAGAATTCGTCTCAAAAAAAAAAAGAAGAAGAAGAAGAAGAAAGTAAAGTGAGGTACAGGAATCGGAAGTGAGGTACAGAACAGAGAACAGCTGGATTGGTTACAGGTCTGTGTTTGCCTTAGTTGAACACAGTTTGAACACTCAGTAGTCTATGAGTGGTTGAAATACAGCCGCTGGGATTGGCCGAGGGTCAGCTGTTGTTACAGGCGCATACTCCAAAGTTAGGTTTTCAAGCTTGTCTACCTATAAAGTTAGGTTGCATTTCATCCACAAGGACTCAAATATGGAAGAACGGAGTCCTTTTCAGGCCATATTTAGTTTGAATTAACAGACTGAATTTTGCCCGTCTTTGTCTAGGAGCTGTCCTTGGTGTCCTCAGCCCAAAGCTTTCTTGCCTATGACTTCATAATTTTTAGACATGTCAGTTAGTATCATTTGCTTTTTTTTGGTGGTAGATGTATTTTTCTCGTTGATTTAAAATGACTCTTTTTATCTATTAAAGCTATTAAGCTGTTGTTTGTGTGGTAAAATTTTGCCCCTTGTTCAACATTTGCCACTCAATTACTTTTAAACTGCAAAAGTTATGTAGTTTCATTTAATTGTCAATTTTCTTTTATGGCTGTTGCTTTTTGTGCCATGATAATAAAGTATAGACTTAACAAAAAATGAACACATTAAAATTGGGACTGAAAATCCATTCTACTCATAGACTGATTTTAAGCAAATGATAAGAACTCAACATATTCATTAGTCTATTACTTTTTAATTTTTGGTAGTCTCTATATATACACTGGAATACTCATAATAGAGTACTTTATGTATATTGTATTTTTAAAATCACCTTTCATGACTATAAAAGCAGATATGCATATTTTAGAAAATTATAAAGTACACAGAACAAAAATAAGAATACAAAAATATGTCTCACTACTCACAGGATACCTCTTTAACACTAATTTATACCTTGTGAGATCTTTTATAATTTTGCAGTAAAATGAGTCTATACTGAACATGCGGCTTTGTAACTTTGTTGTTAATATTATTCATCTTTTCAATAATTTTTTAATCTCATCTAATGGCTAGGCAATATTCAAATTCTCCTAATTGTCCCCAGAAGTCTTTTTAGCTGTGTTTTGAGGTTTTTGTTGTTGTTGTTCTCCCCCGACCCCATATTATATGCAACCCAGGACTACGCCTTGTATCTGGTTGTTGTATTGCTTACGTCTCTTTGAAATAGCACTGGTTACGTTTAGGAGATCAGGCCGATGGTGCTCCAGAGTGTTCTTCCTTCTGTCATTTGTCACTTTCTCATTGTATCACTTGAGTTGTTTCTATAGCTCATGTATATCCAGTAAACGAGAGTTAGATCGAAAGCTTCATGTAGTCAAGTCAAATATTTTGACATGTAATATGATAATTCACAGAAGTGATGTGGTCTTCATGTTTATTTACATCAGAAGACACATATTATCTGGTTGTCCCACCATTCATCCCACCAACCACTGGACTTGGGGACTTGAGTAATGCAAGTGTGATCCACGTGTACATTTTCCCCCTTGTGACTGTGTTGTGTTGCACACTATCCAAAATTCTTTCTGAATCTGGAATTTCATTAGACTTTGCAGAAGTGTGTCCTTTAATGCTATCGGTTCTTCTACATTTAATAAGCACACATCCTTCTATAGAGTTTACACACATTCATCAGGGTTATTCAGTTATCCTAACATATATTTCTATTGTAAAGGCAAAATATATGCTTTGTTTTTCCCATTGCAATCATCAAACCAAGGAGCTGGTGTGACACGAATTTATTTTATTTCAATTCACTACAATAATATTTTTTGATGTTATTTATTAATTAATACCTTTTGATTTATGTAGACAATGTACTAGGTTATGGGAATACAGAGGACTCTATTTATGAAAAAGATATGCTTCAAAAGACTATTGTTAAACCCATTTGCTTGGAAGTCCAAGGTATGATTATAAACACTATTGTCAACACTAGTAGGTAGAGTTGATGAGTTTGTTCTTTTAGTCTCTGTGACATGAAAGCTTATGTTCGAAATTCTTAAAAGAGATACTTGCCTACAAAAATAAATAAAAGATCACTTTAGGATGCCAAGGCGGGCGGATCACTTTAGGTCAGGAGTTCAAGACCAGCCTGGCTAACATAGTGAAACCCTGTCTCTACTAAAAAATACAAAAATGAGCCAGGCATGTTGGTGCGCACTTGTAATCTTAACTACTCTCAAGGTTGAGGCAGGAAAATCGCTTGAACCCAGGAGGCAGAGGTTGCAGTGAGCTGAGATTGCATCACTGCACTCCAGCTTGGGCGACAGAGTCAGACTCCATCTCAAAAAATAAAATACATGAATAAATAAAACTTAGGGTAATAAAATCACAGTCTGTGGGTGGAAAGTGAATACATAAAATTACATTACAACATTACCTCTCCAGAAAAAAGCCTGAGGGATGATACGGAACTCAGTGTATCTAACATCTAGCTGCAAAATTTATCAACACCTGGTCAATGTTGTTTTATCTGTACCCCTATTCAATTTTCCATAGCCCTTGCACAATTTGAAGACATCAATCATTATTTTATGTATCGATGTTTCAATACTTATCTCTAAAAGATAATGACTTTTAAAATATAATGATAATATCACCATCAAGCTAAAAATGCATAATAAATCCATCATATATCAAATATCTTATAGTGCTCCTATTTCTTCAATTGTCTTATATAAATTGTTAAAGTTAAATTCACTTGAGTCTCAGTCCAAATAAGATTAAAACATTCCATTTGGTTGATATGTGTTCTCAAATTCAACAATTCTTTTTCTAAATCCTTCTTTCTTTTTGAAAACTTTTATTGAAAGCACAAGGTTATTTGTCTCATAAAATTTCCCCTAGTCTGGATTTGATGATCTCATCTACATGGAATTTCACATCATGTCACTTAACACAAGCCTTGTATTTTTCTGAAAATGAGAAGTTAGATCCAAAGGGATGAATTTAACCTGAATCCAAATGTATGTATTATATGTATATCTGTGTATACACACACACACACACACACATATATATATGTTTAGCAAGAACACTTCATAAGTAATGTCATTTACTTCCATCAGGAGACACATAAAATCTGGTTGTCTCTCTTTTGACAAAAATATGAGCCTTGATGATCATCACTTAGATACATTTATTCCTGAGTGGTTACAAACCAGTGATACTTGAATTGTATCATTCTTTCTTCATCCATTAGCTGGAATATTTCTTAAAAGATCACTGTTTCCTCATCACTTACTTAATTACCCAGTGCTACAAATCATGTAGAAAAGGCAAGAAAAATCCTGGATTGTTTTCTTTTACTTGAAAACGTTCAAAATAATTGGGTATATTCATAGAATATCCACAAGGTGACCAATTTCTTCAGTATCACTATGAGCTCAAGAGTTTAAATATATTTGACATACTCCAAATCCATTAATGTTATTATTGTTTTTGATGAACAAACTGTCCCATCTCTGTCCAGAGGGAGCCTCTTCAAGATGATTCCTGAATCCTTTTGACATGATGTTCAGCTAAGTGTAGGCCCACACCAACCTACCTCCAAAGTCCGAGGAAGCTGAAAGGCTAAAGAAAGAGACTGACAAATTCAGTTTCTCAGAAAGAACAGTTAATAGGGACTTAATGAACAGGAGCCATGTCTTTGTGTTGGGCTGCAGCAAGACAAGATGGTGGATCACTTCACACCATGACTCTCCAGAGCCAGGGCTTATATACCGTAGGAAACAGGTAATTCAGAAAGGATGTGTGGGACAGTTGAAGTATGATAACATCAAGGTAGTTTGACCTAAGGGCAGGATTTGCAATAAATACAGCAGTCACCCAAGGAACACTAGATAAACTGAAAATCTTAGAGTGTTTCCTGGATCTGGGGTAAATCGGAGGCCAATATGGCAGATTCACATCCAAGATGGAGTTGCTTTAGCCTCCACACATGACTGTAATTAAACTTTGTTAGTTTTCTTACTTTCTGCATTTACGAGATCCAACCTTGTACATTTCCTTCCTTACACCTAGAATCAGCCATTTTTCCAAGGAGCCCTGGTTCTTTCTACTGAAAAACTTTATTTAGGAATTATAATGTGGGCTTTATGGACCCATGGGCTATTGAATTTTTAACTAAGTTTCTAATGTTTTGGATGGAAACTGATGTACATTTACCTTAAAAGCAACTGTCCCAAATAATTATTTCTTTCATCAGAGTCTCTTGAAATATTGAAGTAGATAGCATAGTCTACACATTAAGGTTAGCTTAGCTTTCTCTCTTAAAATATTTGTTCCACTTTTTTATTTTTTATATTTTAGTATTTTGAAATGAGCTCTCGGAACAATGACAAACAGCAGTAGTGATAGCTGTTATTCTACTCTTCTTTCTAGCATTAATGGAAATACATTAGCTAGCTATATACTACCATTAAGGACGATATTTGCATTATTTTATGATAAGTATCTTTTATATTATAGTTAATTTACCAAGGCTTTTAAAAAATAAATAATTTAAAAAATAAAGTTGAGTACTTAATTGTACCAAAGCCATGTTTTTAAATTATTTATTAATTTTATTTTATATTTGAAAATATAGAGATAGATATTGAGGAAGGAACATTCTTATAATTTTTCACCTTAATTATGTCAATGCATCTTGTTAGAAAAAAGTGTTCTGTTACTTCATAATTTGATCTTCTTTTGTGTGTGTGCGTGTAAATCACTGCTCATAAATACTATTGATTGAGCAAAACCTAATCTCTCCATGTTAAATAATATTATAATTCTTCTTGAAGTAACTTATTTGACTTTTTACTTAAAATTTTAAAAATAATTTCAACTTTTCTTTTAGATTCAGGGGATACATGTGCAGGTTTGTTACATAGGTATATTGTGGGATGCTGAGGTTTGGGGTACGACTGATCTTGTCACTCAGATAGTGAACACAGTACCTAATAGTTTTTCAACTCTTCCTTCCCTCCCATCCTTCCGACTGGAGTAGTCCTCTATGTCTGTTGCCATCTTTATGTCCATGAGTACCCAATGTTTCGCTCCTACTAATTTCAGAACATGCAGGATTTGGTTTTCTGTTCCTGTGTTAATTCATTTAGGATAATGAAAAGCCATTTTTAACACGATTTTAAGTGTTTCTCTTTTGACCTAATGACACCGTGAGAAATACAAATGGATTTTCTAACATTGATCCATCATAGCACACCTGTAGTGAATTTACTTGGCCATAATGTATCATAATTGTATCATTATTCTTTTAATAGAGTACTGGTTTTTATTTGCCATATTTTATTTATAACTTTCCAGTAATATGCATATTCATATAAAGTCTATTCTTTTTCTTCCATTAGTATGTCCTTTGTCCATCTATTCTCGTGAGCCAGGGCCGTTTAGACGGTATGGGAATTCTCTCTTTTTTTTCTTTTCTTTTTGGAGGCTAACAATACTCTCCCAAAAAAACATCTGGGCCTGATGTTTTTTTAGTTGCTGATTATCTGCAAGATTTGCTAAATTCTTTCACTAGTAGTGGTGGACTCCAGTTTTCAATATCTTTTAGTTAATTTCTGTTATTTATATATTTCAGACATATTCTTCTTCTTTTTTGAGACAGAGTTTCACTCTTGTTTCCCAGGTTGGAGTGCAGGGGCGTAATCTCAGTTCACTGCAATCTCTGCCTCCCAGGTTCAAGTGATTCTCCTGCCTCAACCTTCCAAGTAGCTGGGATTATAGGCATGTGCCGCCACACACGGCTACTTTTGTATTTTTAGTAGAGATGAGGGTTTCACCATGTTGGCCAGGCTGGTCTCGAACTCCTGACCTCAAGTGATGCACCCACCTTGGCCTCCCAAACTGTTGGGATGACAGGTATGAGCCACTGCACCCAGTCCAGATATATTCTTTTGCTGCTTGATAGTATGTTGTATTCATAGATTTTTGCCTGTTGATGTTTACATTTTAGAATTTTTTAAATATTTTCTCTGTAACCTAATATTATAATATTATAATGTTAAATAATATAATTCTTTTTGAAGAATTATTTAATTATTTTCGTGAGTGTTTGGTGAATTGGGGGAAAGAACTGTGTCCTCTTGAGCATAAAATCTGTTATAGAAACACTACTGGTAAAATAACCTTGTTAACTTATGTTACTCAAATTATGTATATTATTACATATTTTTAGCCTAATGATCAAGTCTAATGATTTAGTCTAGTAACATAGCTGTCTTCTCCATATATCTTGGTATATCTAATAATTATTTTTATTTGTATATTTCAGTTCTGGGTCACTTAACTTATATAAGCTCATAACTGTGATACCTTTATTGTGGATTATTTATTTATTCCTGATTTTTAAACTCAACTTTGCCATAAATTTTGTTACTCTCAGTGTTAGTTATTTGGCCAATCCAGTTTTCTCTTCTACTTTTCTCCTTCTTTCTTCCTCCCTCTTTTCCCTACTGTCTTTTTCTTCCTTCTTTTCTTCCTCTTCTTCCCTCTCTATCTTATAAAGTTTACATATGCAGTCTTTCTCACTTCCTGTTCTTCTAATTTTCTGGGGTTTTTTTGTTTTGTTTGTTTTTTAATTTTTTTTTATTATTATACTTTACGTTCTAGGGTACATGTGCACAACGTGCAGATTTGTTACATATGTATACATGTGCCATGTTGGTGTGCTGTATCCATTAACTCATCATTTACATTAGGTATATCTCCTAATGCTATCCCTCCCTTTTGTCCCCTCCCCACAATGAGCCCCGGTGTGTGATGTTCCCCTTCCAGTGTCCAAGTGATCTCACTGTTCAATTCCCACCTGTGAGTGAGAACATGCGGTGTTTGGTTTTCTGTTCTTGCAATAGTTTGCTGAGAATGATAGTTTCCAGCTGTATCCATGTCCCTACAAAGGACAC
>NW_012113697.1:1068807-1069242 GCF_000951035.1 Colobus angolensis palliatus | reverse complement strand
CCAGTACCATGCTGTTTGGTTACTGTAGCCTTTTAGTATAGTTTGAAGTCAGGTAGCATGATGCCTCCAGCTTTGTTCTTTTGGCTTAGAATTGTCTTGGCAATGAGGGGTCTTTTTTGGTTCCGTATGAACTTTAAAGCAGTTTTTTCCAATTCTGTGAAATTGGTAGCTTAATGGGGCTGGCATTGAATCTATAAATTACCTTGGGCAATATGGCCCTTTTCACAATATTGATTCTTTCTATCCATGAGCATGGTATGTTCTTCCATTTGTTTGTGTCCTCTTTGATTTCATTGAGCAGTGATTTGTAGTTCTCCTTGAAGAGGTCCTTTACATCCCCTGTAAGTTGGATTCCTAAGTATTTTATTCTCTTTGAAGCTATTGTGAATGGGAGTTCATTCATGATTTGGCTCTCTGTTTGTCTGTTACTGGTGT
>NW_012113697.1:1050757-1067177 GCF_000951035.1 Colobus angolensis palliatus | reverse complement strand
AGTCTAAGTCTCTTTGTAAGTCTCTAAGGACTTGCTTTATGAATCTGGGTGCTCCTGTATTGGGTGCATATATATTTAGGATAGTTAGTTCTTCCGGATGAATTGATCCCTTTACCATTATGTAATGGCCTTTTTTGTCTCTTTTGATCTTTGATGGTGTAAAGTCTGTTTTATCAGAGACTAGGATTGCAACCCTGCTTTTTTTTGTTTTCCATTTGCTTAGTAGATCTTCCTCCATCCCTTTATTTTGAGCCTACGTGTGTCTCTGCATGTGAGATGGTAATTTTCTGTTTTAACCCTATAATTTTTAAAGTAAGATTTGCTGAATTTTTTTCATGTCATATAAAAATATTTTATTTCAATATGAGTGTTTAAGTCACTGTTATGTAGTGCTGTAAATGCTGTAATTTTCTTCAGGTATTTTATTTTGTGCTTTCAGTTTTTTTATGTTTTTTTTTTTTCTAGGTTACTTCTTTTCTATGTCCTTTTTTTCGTAGTGTAATTGTTTTTCAAGGAAAAGTTTTGCGAATTAATTATTTTTGAGGAGATGTTAATGGATGCTCTAGGAAAAAATCACAACACGTTCTATGACTACGCAAGACAGGGAAATACTTGGGCATTTTTGGGGGGCATCCACAATAAATATTAAAACGGTTGTGTTTCTAAGAGTATCAGCAACAAGGCAATCTCTTTGACTATGTTTAATCGGAGTTCACAATCTTATTTGAACACAGAACACATTTTTCATTATACCTCCAGCAATGTTCTACGAAATCGTAGTTGTGGGATACTGGTTTGGGAAATGCTCTTCTAGTGATTAGGAATTCATAGAACCTACTTTATTGTGTAATTGTTCACCTTGAACTGTTGTAATAATACTCATTGAACCTAATTTTCCAACCCCATTTTTGAGCTGATCTTCTGTTTTTTGTGTCCCTTCAACTAAACTCTTCAACTAATAACTCGGATTTACTGCTGCTCATGACCTGGTATCATGGAGTTCTACTACCATTATAGTTTGCCAGCTGAGATATTTTATTAGCAAATGATTAAATTGAGCACTTGGAAGAGAAATTTATAGTGACAACTGTAGCTTGGCCTCAGGTAGATACTCAAATTGCTGTGAGTAGGAAAGGAACATCTAATGGATGGTAAAAGAGAAACAGATGATCTCAAGCCCACATGAAGATGGGCTGAAGATTACCACCCAAGACAGGAGATTGGCTTTAAAACGAGCAGTATCATCACATTAAACCAGCATTCTTCCAAGACATTCACAGAACTTCAAAGCTCCATGACCAAATCATTTTAAGAGAACCCCAAGTGAACACATTTGGCTTTGAAACAACCATCAGTGGTTTGATGGTTTACTAATTTTCAAAGAAATACAATACAGTACAATACAATACAATATAATACAATACAATTTGCAGGATAGTCTGTGAGATGAAACTGGTTGGATTAAGGAGAAGAGGGTTCTAGTGACAACTCTTTGGATAAGCCATTTTGTTTCTCTCAACTTCAGTCACTGCAGCTGCAGAATGAAAGCAGAGAAGTAACTGAAGTAATTCAATGATTCTGATATCCTACAACCTCAGAAAGTCTACAAATCGATGAATATAAGTTTTGGGGTGTTACTATTACAATGTCATAATAAACACCCTTCAACATGTCTCCGTGTGTTTTAGTGTTTCTCTTGGAGAGTGTTGATTGTGCCTCTTTAGAAAATTGTGAAATAAATGTAGTCACCACCAACATCTTTTAAGAAAGATGATTGAATAATACAAAAAATACAA
Source organism: Colobus angolensis palliatus (assembly GCF_000951035.1). Taxonomy (NCBI): domain Eukaryota; kingdom Metazoa; phylum Chordata; class Mammalia; order Primates; family Cercopithecidae; genus Colobus; species Colobus angolensis. The sequence goes on along the minus strand of NW_012113697.1, from coordinate 1,065,381 downwards.
TTGTATTACATAGAGTTAAGGATAATAGATGTTTCATGAAATTAAGTTTTTTTTATTTACAAGGACGTATGTACATATATATGTACTGAGTTGTTTCTTAAGAGGTATTTTCTACTGTCAGTTACTTAGAGACAGTTTGAAATACACTCTACTGACAGTAATTATCTAAGATGAACTTGATGAGTCATATGCTTTCTTCATATTTAACTTCATTATGTATGGCAAAATTTTCTCCATAGTTGGTAGTATCAACTTACATTCTCATCATCTGAATTTGAGAGCCTGGATCTTCTCTAAAATTCAGATGGATCATCTTTTTCCATGGTAAAGGGCGTAAAACACTACACCATTTCCATTTTCATTTTCCTGATTGCTAGTTAAGTTGAGTAACTTTTTACCACTCTGTTGGTCATTGAGTCTCCTATTCATTGATTTGTTTATAGTTTTTGCCAACTTTTGCATTTTTTTGTTCTTTTCTGATTGACTTATAGGAGTTTAAAAGTATGTTCCAGGTACTTCATGAGTTATATCCACTGCTAATCTTTTTCAAGTCTGTTGCATTAAGATATGCAAAGTTTTATGGTGGCTTGCAGTTCAGAAACTTTAAAATTTAATGTGAACAAATTTGTCAATCTTTTCTTTATAAGTACAATTTATCAGTTGTGCTTTTTGAGTCATGTTTAAGAAATTATTCCCCATTCCAAGTTCATAGAAACATACTTCTATACATTATTCTAAAAGTTTTAAAGCTTTGCTTTTCAGATTTATCTTTATTCCAACTGGAGAGAATGTTTTGTGTGAGGCAGGGATCTGCTTTTTTCAAAATGAATAACCAATTTTCTCAATGCCATTTGTTGAATAATTTATTATTTACTCAATTATACAGTGACTTTTCTCATACACCAAGTTCCCAGGTAAAGGTAGCTCTGTTTGTCATACAAAGCCTGGTGCCTTACATATTTGACCATATTTATTGTTAGACTTTTTCTAACTCCTTGAAGTAGTTCAGAGAAAATAATTTTGCAGAGAACTGTGGCCTTGTACTAATATTTGTGGGTTTAAATTAACAATAAACAGGAAATGTAGGTTACATGTATTGAATAAACAGTAAAAGATAATAGTGCCTTTTATGCAGAAGGTATTTTGTTATGAATTAGTAATAAAGATGTAAATATGATGGTTAACCTTGAAGAATAAGAAAGATCTTCAAGTAAATGATGGTCTGGTATAGTATTTCTCAATCTTATCAGACTTAACACTTTTTGATAACTTTTTGTCATCACCCTTATAACTATCCTGAATTTTATTTTATTTACAAGCTAATGTAACCCACCTGCTCACATACCATAAAATCAATAAAACTTTTTGTAACATAAATGAAAAAAAATGCATAAATAAATGATCTGTATTTCAATATGTATTTCATAACTTTATGAAAATAGTCAAATACTTATCCCATATGTAGAATCACCTCAAATGTGACAGCTACAGTTGTAGGCTCATCTTATTTTGTTTTATTTTTCCTTAACCCAATCACCACAGGAAGTATCGCTGCTGAAATTGTGAATAACTAACTATGTTTTAAACAAAACAAAGCTCAATTTCCTCTTGATTTATATAGTGGTTGCATTCCTAGAAAATTCAATACATATAAAAATGTTAAAAAAGTACTTAATGTATAAAGTGAAGTTGGAGTCTAGGCTCAGAAGAGTATCAGTTGGGTTTTTAATGGATAAATATCCAGCTGAGCATTCTGAGCCAAAGGAGATGAGGAGCTAGTCTTTTTTGTTGGCCTGTCCCTTGCATTGCAGTATGTCCAGCCTCCCTGGTTCTCACCCACTCTATGCCAGCAGCACCTTTGAATCACTACAGCCACCAAAAAATATCTCCTGTCCACCAGCAAATGGCTGGTGAAGAAATGGCACTTCAGAAGATGGGACTATCCCTGTTGAATGACACTGGTTTAAAAGTAGGAGATTCAAAATCTAATCAGGTAAGGGCAAACACAAACCCAAAGTGCTGAATGAATGCATACACGAGGTACATGGGGTACAAGAGAGAAACAACTGGCACCCTCAAGATGGGGTGAGGTGTGGCTGGCAATGGTAGTGCTGACAGACGACAGGAATTAAGACAGGAATGATAAATAGATGTTACTCAACTGACTGAGTCTAAAGAGTGGGGTGAAAAGCATTTCTCAAAGAATGCCTCTCCCTCTTTGGTGTTGGAAAGTGACTGTGATGAAAGTCACAAACAATGAAGAAAATCATATACACAGAAATGTCACCAAAACCAGACTCAACACATCCCTTTCCCTTCTAGAATTCAGAAAATCTTTGTCTTAAGTGGGTTACAGATGCGGACAGAAAAGATCCACAATGTCTTTAAGCTTGAGGAAACAGTCTTTTTTTCTTCTGTAAAACTCATACATCAAGATACTCCTAAATTTCCTTCATCTGAGGCACTTGCCTAGCTCCATTACCTTCAAAACTAACTGGTAGGTTTACGTCAACTATCTTTTAGGAATCTGCTTTGGAAACACATTTATCCTTTGAGATGATATCTACAAAAGGAAGGAGAAAAAATAGATTTAAATTTTTGAAGGAGTCTACTCCTTATATGACTCTTTAAGATCATTTTTCCCCTGATCCATTTATTGTAACATCAGTAGGCAAGTGATAGAAGATAAACGTATGGAAGACTGGCTGAATTATCATGTAGAACATTCTCCATATAGATTTATTAGTATAACTAGGAATTTCACAGCTGGAAAAAAGAGTAGCAAGTAATACATTTCTTCTCCTCTAGAGCGATAACAGTAAACTAAAATGATCCCATATGAAATATGTTTTACTTGGAAAAATTTTATCACTAAACAAGGCAATTCTTGCCAGTATCTAACTGCTCAAACATAATGTCTCTGATTATAACTCCATTTACATTTTTCTCTGCCATTGCTTTATATCAATTCTGAATTCCATTCAACCCAGGGCCATGAATAAGAACAGCATGTCCTCAACGCTGGCCCTGTGCCTCATATAACGAATGTTTGCTGAAGTATGGGATGAATGAATAAATGATTGAGTCCACCAAATGGCAAGGAAGTGTATATTCTGTTAATTTATTGTGCTGTTGTTATTTCAGCACACCATTTTGTCCAGACTCCAACCTTCACCATTTAAATCCACAAGGAAGACCCATTGAGACCTTAAAGCAAGAAGCTCTCAAGCTAAGAGGAACTTGGAAGTGAGCCTAAAATACAACCAATGGATTCTGGTTTTCTGTTTTCAATTGATCAAAACACTCACACTCAAAATTTTCATCCGTGTTTTTCTCCAGCACATCTATTATCTTTACCTATCTGAGAGGACTCCCATAATGATAAAATCGACTAACGTAGTTCAAACAATTTCTAAAACTGTAAAGTACAGCTATTCTAGTGTTTAGTATGTGACATGCACAAGATTATATGTTTAGAATATGAATATGAATAGGACTTAATTTCCATCCTAAAAGAGCTGGCAATCTAGTGAAAATCCCACCATATAAAAATTTACTGGAACTGTAGGACAGAAATAAGGTTTATTAAGAGATTCTTGTAAAGGTACTGGCTTACTCAGTTTTGTGTTGCTGTAACAGAATACCTTAGGCCAGTTTATAAAGAATATAAATTTATTTCTCACAGTTTTGTAGACTGGGAATTCCAAGATCAAGGTGCTGGTGTCTTGTGAGGGCCTTCTTGCTGTGTTCTCACACAGTGGAAGGGCAAGAGAGAGAAACTCCCTCTGTGAAGCCTTTTTATGAGAGCATCTAACCCCCTCCATGAAGGAAGACCCCTTAATCTAATCACCCCTTTAAGGTCCCACCTCTTAATGCTGTCATATTGGAAACACCTGAATTTTGGAAGGCACATTCAGAGACTGTAGTCTACCTAGTCCCAAGACATAATGTATCATAATACATGGGGACATAGTACAAGATGCTCAAAGAATTTGGTATTTACTAGTGGAAATAAATGATGAAAAGAATTACCTGTAGTTTTACTGCATTTTAATACACAATGAACTCTGAAGAATATACTCTGGGCTCAAAAATCAAGTTCTATTCTCCTCACAAAGGAATTAGTGGAACCCATAACTAGCTGACTAAGCCGATGGCTTGTGTTGGTCTAGTTTGGTTTTGTCCTCCTTGTCTTTTCCCTTCTTGTCTGGATTGTGCTGGAATGTGACTTCTTGCTAGTGGGCCCTAGCTTTAATCCCTGCTTACTGATTTACTAAAAATATAGGCTCTTTACTAATCAATTTATTTCAAAGTCTTTGTTTCCCTTCAATACCTTCAGCAAATATTACCTAGGGCTTTTCACTTCTCCATAATCGGAATACTACCCGCTTGTATTTGTGACCTTTTTGAATAACTCCGTTTTGATATGTATGCTTTTAAATAATTCATCTGTTGATGGGATGGGTATTTAACTGAGTGCAAATAGAGAAAGTGCTAGCTCAGAGGCTGTGGTTTCCAGTGTCAAGAGAAGGAAAATACCATAAAGATGTTGAGAATTCTGTCTGAAAATTGTTTATTTCTTATGCTAAATATCTTTTGGAAATAATCATTTCCCCTCTCCTACCCCCATAATCTATAGTTATTTTGGCCACAAATGCATGGACTGATGTTCTCCCTGATAGAGACAGAGACTGAGGTGGCTACTGTAGGGGCTTGGGGCTGGAAAGTTTTGTAGAGTAGGGGTTGAGGCTGCTGTTTATGGGGCCAGGTTTCCAGCTGCATACACATAGATGGCTGAGCAGTGGATCTAGTCTGCAAAGGGAAAAGAATGGCATTAGACGCAAGTGAAAAACATGGAAGTTGCCTGAGGAGCTCCCTTTCTAGTCCCATATTTTCTGCAGTTGTTTGCACTGAGATTTTGTTGATTCCTCATGTTCTAGGGTTGTGACTTTCACATACAAACAACTTGTGCTGAATAAAAGTGACTTTAATTTTTTGCTAAATAACTTACATGGTCTTCCCAATAGCCTGCACTCCATTGAGTATCTCTTCAAAGTTTGAACAGTATCTTCTCAGAACAGCCTGTATCCTATTTTGTCTTCTTTTGTTTTTAGGCTTTAAGGTAACTGCGCTGTTTTTTCAGGGCCCTGTGTTCCCTCCCACTTTTTCTCCCAGAGATGACATTCTGAGTATATGAAGAAAATATATCCTGACAGCACATGGAAATTATTGCATCCTCACTGCAAGGTTGGTGGCTTCAGCTGTGCAGAGGTGAGTTTCAGATCCATCTTGTCAGTTGTGGTGCCATCTGATCCTTGTGGCCTCTGTGGCAATGGTGTCCCTTGTGTGCCTGTGGCTTCTGATGTTTGCAGCTGGTAACATTGTGGTCTCTTCTTCCATGTTTGATCAAGGACGACTTCCATTCCAGGTGTTCTGCCGTACATCCCTCAGCAATAAGCAAGATCTAAGAAAGCGTTTCACATGCTGGATCATCTGTTGTCTATTTGGCATCATTTTCAACCCCGTCTGAGGTTTATTTTGCAGATGGATAAGCTAAGAATTATATTTTCTGAAACTCTCTTTCCCATAGTGGTCCAGGACAGAGCCTGTTAATGAGAGACACTCATGGAGATTTGGAAGGTGGATGAGAAGGACTGCCATTACTTTCCTGAGACAGTTGCAACCAGATATGTGGGCAGGTGTGAGATACACAGTGTCCTCCTGGTATGCTCTTGAAAACCCCTACATTGATGTTTCAGGCTAAAGTCACTGGAGATGGTCTTAGTCAGCTTAAGCTGCTATATGTGTGGTTTAAACAATAGGTATTTGTTTCTCACAGTTCTAGAGGTTGGGAAGTCTTAAGATTAAGGTGCTAGCAGATTTAGTTCCTGAGATTTCTGGTGAGCAGCCTCTTCCTAGCTTGCAGATGACCACCTTCTCCCTGTGTCTTCACATGGCAAAGGGTGCCTTCTGGTGTCTCTTTCATTTTTCATAAGGGCACTACCCCATTGTGGGGGTCCCACCCTCATGACCTCATCTAAACCTAACCCCCTCCCAAAGGTCCCCCCTCCAAATACCACCACAATGGGGATTAGGGCTTCAATATATAAATTAGGTGGGGGGAAGTCAACATCCAGTTCTTAGCAGAGGTGTGTTCTCTTCTCTCCACACTCCCAGGTATTCCAATGGTTAAGACTCTAAGTCCTTATCTAAAGACTTCCAATACTCAAAAATACATAAAGTGTCTTCTGTTTTCTTAACCTAAGCCTGGCTAATTAATACATGTAGTCTCTTCTGAGAGACCCAATGGGAAACTGGGTAAAGACTCTTCTGAAGTTTTTGGTTTTATTTCCCTTCCCACATATGTCCTCCCTCTACCTGGCATTTTGCTCAGGAGGATGAAGCTGTGTCATACATTTTGCCATTTCTCTATTTTATGTCCTTTCTCCTTCCCTCACTATATGATTTAAAAGAGTACACTTCTTTAATATTTACTACACATAATGCTATGTAATCATAGTATATTGCCTTGCTCAATATTAGAAGGCACATAAATAGTCAACAGAGTAGTCAAGAGATTTAACTACCAATGACTACACTGGGAAGGTGGGAGAAGAGTGAGAAATGTAGGAGAGTGACATTCTCAGCTATCATGACAGAGAGTAATGTTTAAATTGACAAATCAATAAAGGGTAATATGAACATGCTATTTAGAAATGTAGAATTTACTACCAGGATCGACTAAGAGAGTTTAAAGTGATTGACTTGGGGGATGAAGACTAAGAGACAAGGAGAGACTGGGACAGAGTATGGTTATTCTTTATTTTAAGCTTTTTGGTAAAATTTTACTTTTAGTCATATATATATATTGCCTCAATTAAAATGTATATCTTTTAATAAAAGCACCAGGCAGTGCACAGTGGTAGAAAGAAGAAAGCATAGCAACTTTATTGGAGAAATCTGAGTCTAAATGCAGGTGGCGATCAGCAGCCAATCCCAGGGAATCAGCTGAGAAGGTAAGATGGCACTAATCCTCCCAAACACACAGGTGAACCTGCACAAACAATAAGACTAAAGTAAACAATATTTCCTCCAAGTTGCTCCTGGCAGCCTGCAGAGCTTGAAGAGTTGATTTACAACCTCAGGAAAGAAAGCTTTCTTCTCCTTGTTTTGTTTCCTGTCTCTCAGAGAATCTGTGTAGACATCGTGTTGTAACATAAAGATGGACTGAAGAGGGGAGAGGCCATCCATGAAAAGCTTAGGCTGGTGAAACTATCTAGACAGGGATGGGGAGCAACTGAACCAAGGGGCAGTGGCATCAGCAGAGTCTCAGCACTGATTGATTGTGGGCAGGCAGAGTCACAGGTGCTGGTGAAGTGGGTGGAGGGAGCAGGGAGGGAAGTGCCATTCCAGAGGGGCAAGACTTGGTGGCAACAGGTAAGATGTTGGAGGTAAGGATTACAAGTGACTGCATCATGACTCAATACCTTGAATAACTGCTTGGTAGACGTTGGAAGGGAAAATTGGCAAATGTGTGAATTTGCTGGGGCTGCCATGACAAAGCACCATAGACAGGGTGGCGCAAACAACAGAAATTTGTTTCCTCATGGTTCCAGAGGCTAGAAGTTCATGATCAAGGTGTCAGAAGTGTTGGTTTCTTTCTTCTGAGGCCTCTCCTTGACTTGTCTTCCTCTAGTGTCTTCATATGGTATTTCCTCTGCATGTGTGCATGAGTGCATGTATGTGCTTGTGTGTATGTGTGTGTGTATTTTAATCTCCTCCTTTTATAAGGACACCCACCATATTGGATCAGAGCCCACCCTAATAACCTCATATTAACTTAGTTACTTCTTAAAAGTCCCCATCTCCACAGGCAGTCACATTCTGAAGTTACTAGGGTTTAGGACTTCAACATGTAAATTTTGGGGAGAAACAGGTCAGCCCATTACAGGCCTGATACCATGTGTAATATGACATGACATTTTCTCTCCTTCACTTTCCAGACCTACATACATACTAACGTATCTGTCATTTTAGTTCCTGTCTGTGTTCCTCCGCCCTAATTCTTTGAAACACACCCTCCTACCACCCCATTACTAAGCTTGTGTTTTGCACATAAAATGTCTTCAAAGATGCAACATTACAATTGCACACTATACAGTTATTACTAATCGCGCACTTTCAGAAAACTTTCCCTGAAATAAAATTCATTCGTGATATAAAATAATAAAATAATCCTTAAATCATGTTGATATTCTACATCTTAATTAAAAATAAAAATATGCGCAACATGATTATCTCACTAGATGCAGAAAAGGCTTTCAATAAAATTCAACATCCCTTCATGTTAGAAACACTCAATAAACTAGGTATTGAAGGAACATACTTCAAAATAATAAGAGCCATCTATGACAAACCCAGAGACAACATAATACTAAATAGGCAAACGCTGGAAGCATTCCCCTTGAAAACCAGCACAAGACAAGGATTCCCTCTCTCACCACTCCTATTCAACATAGTATTGGAAGTCCTGGCCAGAGCAATTAGGCAAGAGAAAGAAATAAAGTACATCTGTGGGGAAAAGAAAGAGCGATCAGACTGTTCCTGTGTCTACATAGAAAGAAGTAGACATAAGAGACTCCATTTTGTTCTGTATTTGAGATGCTGTGAATCTGTGACCCTATCCCCAATCGTGTCCTTGCAAGAGACATGTGCTGTGGTGACTCAAGGTTTAAAGGATTTTGGGCTGTGCAGGGTGTGCTTTGTTCAACAAGTGCCTGAACGCAGTATGCTTGTGAAAAGTCATCACCATTCTCTTAATCTCAAGTACCCAGGGACACATACACTGCCAAAGGTCGCAGGGACCTCTGCCTAGGAAAGCTAGGTATTGTCCAAGGTTTCTCCCCATGTGATAGTCTGAATTGTGGTCTCATGGGAAGGGAAAGACCTGATCATCCCCCAGCCTGACACCTGTGAAGGGTCTGTGCTGAGGAGGACTAGTGTAAGAGGAAAGAAGGCCTCTTGGCAGTTGAGATAGAGAAAAGCGTCCATCTCCTGCCCGTCCCTGGGCAATGGAACACTGTCGGTGTAAAACCCGATTGTATGTTCTATTTACTAAGACGGGAGAAAACTGCCTTAGGGCAAAAGGTGGGATGTGCTAGCGGCAGTGCAGCTCTTTATGCACTAAAAATGTTTGTGGAGATGTTGGCACATGCATATCAAGGCACAGCACTTTTCCTTCAACTTATTCATGTCACAGAGATCTTTATTCATATGTCTTACTGCCGACCTTCTCCCTAGGATGATCCTATTGTCCTGCCACTTCCCTTTTTGTAAGATGATGAAGATAATGATCAATAACCACTGAGGGAACTCAGAGACCGGTGCCGGCGTGGGTCCTCTGTAAGCTGAGCGCCGGTCCCCTGGGCCCACTTTTTCTTTCTCTATACTTTGTCTCTGTGTCTCATCTCTTTTCTCAAGTCTCTCGTTCCACCTGATGAGAATCACCCACAGGTGTGGAGGGGCAGGCCACCCCTTCATACATCCAAATAGGAAGAGAGAAAGTCAAACTATCCCTTTTGGCAGACAACATGATTCAATATCTAGAAAACCCCATAGTCTTGACCCAAAAGCTCCTTCAGCTGATAAACAACTTCAGCAAAGTTTTAGGATACAAAATGTACTAGCATTCCTATACAGCACCAACAGCCAAGCTGAAAGCCAGATGAGGAATGCAACCCCATTCACAATTGTCACAAAAATAATAAAATACCTAGGTGTATTCCTAGGTATTCCTAATTAGGGGGGGTGAAAGATCTCTACAATGAGAATTACAAAACACTGCTCAAAGAAATCAGAGATGACATAAACAAATGGTAAAACATTCCATGCTCGTGGATAGGAAGAATAAATATCATTAAAATGGCCACATTGCCCAAAGCAATTTATAGATTCAATGCTATTCTTCCTATCAAACTACCAATGATATCCTTCACAGAATTAGAAAAAAAAAATTTAATTCATATGGAGCCCAAATGTTGAACCCCAATAGCCAAGGCAATCCGAAGCAAAAAGAACAAAGCTAGAGGCATCATGTTACCTGACTTCAAACTGTACTACAGGGCTGCAGTAACCAAAACTCATGGTACCAGCACAAAAACAGACACACAGACTAATGGAACACAATGGAGAGCCCAGAAATAAGGCTGCACACCTACAACTATCTGATCTTTAACAAAGCTGACAAAACAAGCAATGAGGAAAGGACTTCCTATTCAATAAATGGTGCTGGGATAACTGCTTAGCCATATGCAGAAGATTGAAGATGAGCTCCTTTCTTACACTATATACAAAAATCAACTCAAGATGGATTAAAGACTTAAATCCATAAAGTGTAAACCTAAAGCCTCAAGACCATACAACCCAAAACTATAAAAACCCTGGAAAACCACCTAGGAAATACCTTTCTGGACATAGGAACTGGCAAAGATTTCATGATGAGGATGCCAAAAACAATTACAACAAAAGCACAAATTGACAAATGGGATCTAATTAAACTACAGAGCTCTGAAACTATCAACAGAGTAAAGAATGGGAGAAAGTATTTGTGAACTATGCATTTAATAAAGGCCTAATATCTGGTATCTATACAGAACTTAAACAAACTTACCAGAAACAAACAAACAACCCCATTAAAAAGTGGGCAAATGATGTGAACCGACACTTTTCAAAAGAACATAACACATAGATGTGGCCAAGAGGCATATTAAAAAAGCTCAGCTGGGCATGGTGCCTCATGCCTGTAATTCCAGCACTTTGGGAGGCCGAGGTGGGTGGATTAATTGAGGTCAGGAGTTTGAGACCAGTCTGGTCAACAGGATGAAACTCCGTCTTTACTAAAAGTACAAAAATTAGCTGGCCATGATGGCACACGCCTATAGAGAGTATCAGCTACTCAGGAAGCTGAGGCACAAGAATCCCTTGAACCTGGGAGGCAGATGTTGCAGTAAGCTGAGATTGCACCACTGCCTTCCAGCCTAGGTGACAGAGCAAGACTCTGTCTCAAATTTAAAGAAAAAAAAGAAACACAAATCAAAACCACAGTGAGATACCATCTTACACTTCTCAGAATGGCTATTAATAAAATGTCAAAAAATAACAGATACTGGCGAGGTTGTGGAGAAAAGGGAACATTTATACACTATTGGTTGGAGTATAAATTAGTTCAGCCATTGCGAAGGCAGTGTGTTGACTCCTCAGAGAGCTAAAAGCAGAACTACCACTTGACCCAGCAATCACATTACTGGGTATATACCCAAAGGAATAGAAATCGTTCTATCATAAAGACTCATTCTTCTGTATGTATGTTCATTTCAGCACTATTCACAATTGCAAAGACATGGAATCAACTTAAAGGCCCATCGATGATAGAATGGATAAAGAAAATGTGGTACATCTACTCCATGGAATACTATGCAGCCATAAAAAAACGAGATCATGTCCTTTGCAGAAACATGGATGATAAGGCCCATCATCGTTATCAAGCTAACAAAGGACCAGAACACCAAATATCACATCTTCTCACTTATAAGTGGGAGCTAAATGATAGGAACACATGGACACAAAGAGGGGAACAATAGGTACTGGGGACTACTTGAAGGTGGAGGGTGGGAGGAGGGAGAGGATCAGAAAAAATAACTATTGGGTACTAGATGTAGTACCTGGATGAGGAAATAATCTGTATGACAAATGCCTGTGACACTACTTTACCTATATAACAAACCTGAGCATGTACCTCCAAACCTAAAACAAAGGTGAAAAAAATGTTCCATTTCCAACCACAGAAAGAATAAAGAACCTTAAACATCTTTATATTTTCAGAATTAGTGCTTGTGATCATGGAATTTCTCATCACCAGTCTGGGTGGTCGTTTAAGTCCTAAGTGTTAATGGGCCCTCCTTGGAACCCAGAGGGAGATAAAGACCAGTGACATAGGCTGTGGCTATACTGATAACGGAAGGCTGCCTTTTCAGTCTGTGCTCTTCACAGAAAAACATCACAGCAAATTTCCTTTAAATAATATGCTACACAAGATTCAAGACATGCCTGGTACATTGAAAGCTTTAAGAATATTTAGGCCGGACATGGTGACTCTCGCCTGTAATCCCAGCACTTTAGGAGGCCGAAATGGGCGAATCACGAGGTCAGGAGATTGAGACCATCCTGGCTAACACGGTGAAACCCTGTCTCTACTAAAAATACAAAAAATTAGCCGGGCGTGGTGGCAGGCGCGTGTAGTCCCAGCTACTCGGGAGGCTGAGGCAGGAGAATGGTGTGAACCCGGGAGGCAGAGCTTGCAGTGAGCTGAGATTGCACCACTGCACTCCAGCCTGGGGGACAGAGTGATACTCAGTCTCAAAAACAAAAAAAGAATAATTTAGTTCATGAGAATATTTTGTTCCATATGTTTTTGTATCCACTGGAAGTAGATCTCTAATATAAAAATAATAAAATTTCCTAAAATGATTACCATGTTTTAACTTATATTGTTTCCCAAAGTATAATGCAGGCATGTGTTAAAGCTACCGCATGATAGCATGACGGTTAGGGTGAGGGTCACAACACTTAATATGGGTTGTCACCAGGAAGCTGCTTCTCCCCATCAGAACTGTAGTGTCCTTCTCTCTACGATGTACTGTCAGACAGCATCCAGGTCAAACAAAGTCATTCTGCAACCTACCTTGCTCCTGACACCCTGTGAAATGTCGACAAAAGCCCTGCATAATAATGAGCCTGGAATTTGTACCTATTCAAATTAGTACCAAAGTGATAAAAAGCACTATTTATTTATTTATTTATTTTAGAAAACAATACATGAAACCAAATGGAGGGAAGGTGAGGATATGATTCTGCCTTCTACCCTGGACCACAATGCCAAATGGATCAGAAGAGCAACATGAAAATGGTACTTTAGAACCTTAAAAACAAAATCTGAGCAAAAGCCAGGATCTTTTCAGGCTTTGCAAAAATTAAATTTTTTTGTTAGCTTTTGTCGATATTGTTGGTTTGTCAAACTTTTGAAAGGTGGAGAGAGCACATCCTTCTTAAATGACTCCATCTTTTGGATTTGGAAAAAGTAAGCACCAGTGGTATGAGTTTTATCTTACGACGACTTGACATTTATTTTAATTCTTAGGTGACATTTTGGAATACAAGCTTTTGAGGGTCTTCCTGGCACTTCAGTTTTTTCAATAAGATGGTCCTTTGCTTCCTCCCCTGGGCAGGGTCACATCTTATCTTAGAAAACTCCTTCAGGAAGTTAAATCCATCTCCAGGATCTTTGATTTTAAGCCACAGAAATATATCCAACCCTTCTTAAAGGGAGAGATCAACTATACAGAAATGGGAATTGTACTGCCCATGAGTGCAGAATTCACCCTCTGAAGTCACAGGCTCAGAACAAGAGTCTGAGGGTAAACTAGAAATCTGCCTCTCTCAGCTCCTCTGTCCACAAAGCTTGAGCCCTGTGTCCTCATGATCTCCTCATGGATACTTCAAAAGTAGTCACTCAACAGTCATTCACAAGCATGATTCCAGTGAATTCCATGGCTGCAAAAAATAGTGACTCCCTCACCAGATTGTCATAGGGACAAAAGGAGTTGGCTTGGCATCTCAACAATCAATACATCATTGAAGCAAAACCAGATTTTAAAGAAGAAAATGAGAAGTGAAAACAAGATCAAGAAGTTCTTCTGAAACAATAGGAAATTGCTCCTAAAGGCTTTTCAAATTAGATATAACAACACTTGAATTTTATCACTGGCTACCTGCCTGGACCACCTGGCAGGCTACCGACAAATAGGCCAAGGCATGCTGGAAAAAGGAAAAAGATAAGAAAGAGTAATCCACAAGCTTACAAAACTGCGACCTATCTGCATGATAATTAAAAACTGCACATTTCAATGGCAGATTTCTGGATGACAGTGCTGCAAAAAGTAAATGATCCAAATGTGCACACTCTCCAGCAGAATTCCAGATTTGGAACTTGATCCAAAGGAAATAAATAGAGGAGTGAGTAAATATTTAGCTGAAATAATTTACACCGCAGCATTCTTTATGAGTAAAAAATTGAAAGCAATTTAAATGACCCTCAGCATAGGCTAAACATGGAATGGGTAAATTCCACGTAGCCATTAAAAATGATGCTGGAGAAATATTTTCTTCATATAAACAGATGTTTGTAATGTCTATTAAGTGAAAAAATAAGTTATAAAATAACATGTTTAACATGATTCCATTCTTGTCTGAAAATATATGTGCAATTGTATATGCAGAGGGAAAAATACCTGGGAGGTAAGTGATACCTGGGAGGTAAGTGGTCACATTGTTTATTTCTGGATGGTGGATTATAGGAACTTTACTATTTTCTTATTTGTGTTTACTACTGTTTTTTTCTAATGAGCTTGTAAAACTGTAAGAAGGTTAAATGAAAAAGGAATGCAGGGAAATTTCTCATAAGTAGAAGTACCCGGCTGGGCACGGTGGCTCAAGCCTGTAATCCCAGCACTTTGGGAGGCCAAGACGGGCGGATCACGAGGTCAGGAGATCGAGACCATCCTGGCTAA
>NW_012113697.1:1046455-1050660 GCF_000951035.1 Colobus angolensis palliatus | reverse complement strand
TTGCAGTGAGCTGAGACCCGGTCACTGCACTCCAGCCTGGGCGGCAGAGCGACACTCCGTCTCAAAAAAAAAGTAGAAGTACCCTTTCACAATGCAAATAATCATGCCGTCTCTTTCTCCATTGGGACATACCTGTTCCTTCCCAGATTCGCTTGCAGAGGGAGAGCCAGCAGTTTCCTTAGCTTCCAGGAGAGGTTGTTACCAGTCTTTAACCAAGAAGAGCTAAATATTTTCCAAGTGGATTTTGTGTTTCTGACCACTGCTGACCAACTATAGGATCTGGGCCATGTAATAACCCCGCCAAGCCTCAGTTCCTCATCTCGAATATGGGAATGATTATCATTCTGTCTTGAAGGATGGCTGTGAGAATTTTAATAGACTCAAGCAAAATGTTTGGCTCTTTGTGGCTGCTCCATAAACAGTGGCAGTCACCACTATTATCCTCAATTCCAAGATAAATAAGCCATAGTCCCTGCCCTTATAGAGGTGACAGGAAAGTGAGAAACCCTTCTTTCTCAAATTATACAGCCTCCATTCATTGATTCAGTTATTGGGAACACAGTTTGGGAGTTTCTATTTTCTTATTTTGAAAAAGTTTGAGCTTCCATTTGAGTGTGCCCAGGGAAAGGGCATCAACTCATTGCAGCTTAGGCTGGCTGCGTTCTGTAGAGGGGCACACAGGGCCCCACGTGAGCAGAGACCCCATTGAGCTCCAGTGGAGGACAAGTATTTGACAGCTTTCTGTTCCCCAGCCATCAATGTCTGCCCTGCCTGGTTGTATTTCTTATGAA
Organism: Colobus angolensis palliatus; assembly: GCF_000951035.1. NCBI lineage: Eukaryota > Metazoa > Chordata > Mammalia > Primates > Cercopithecidae > Colobus > Colobus angolensis. The sequence goes on along the minus strand of NW_012113697.1, from coordinate 1,049,869 downwards.
TACTCCTAGACCCTGAAAAGACTACATTGGAAAAAATTCTTTATAGGTCACTACTTCTATTTTTGACAGGTGAACTTTCATTGACCCCCATGAAAATCTGCCTCTGTAAGGCAGGCTAATGCTGCATTCTGCAAAAAAACAAATAAAAAGAATTGTTTCATTAACTGGGCTGAAAGAGGTATCACCCTAATTCTTGACGTGCTAATGATTGCTGGTTCTTGAAGGTGCTAATTTTCAGACTCCAGTGTGGAAAATGTGTTCATTTCCCCAGAGGTTCAGCATTAGCCTTTTTTTTTTTTTTTCTTTTTTCTTTACCTAATCCTGATATTAGTTCACATTTGGACTTTGGCCTGAATAAATAAATTAGAAATATGTGCATTTTAAATAAATACGTGTTTGGTATTTCCTCTCAAACTTTATTATCAAGCATATTTGCACAAAATAGGATGTTTGATCTTAAAAGTGGCATCCCGTCTTTCATGGGAGAATGGCTGTGGAATGAATAGCTTTTATCATATGTCTAAAGGCCTTTTTATTTCAGGGGGAACTGGGCTTTTGCTTATAGTGTGTGCTAATGCTTCGCCGTTTGAAAAAAAATCTTTCATTCTTTATTTGTTTTAATGCAAAAGAGAAAAAGAAGACATGTAAATATGGACCTTTTAAAAAAATCCTTGGGCACATTGAGGATGCATTGAGTTACACTTTCTCAGTGGGAATCACTGGTATATCACACCTCTATTTGTTAAGCACCTACTTTTCCAAAAGCAGCCAATTGCTTAAAGCTCTTTTTATAAAAACCTGTTTCCTAATGAGGGAGTGGAGGTAGGCCAACAGTTGGGGGATGGTTAGTGAGACTAGAAGCTTCAGAGCTTCTCTTCTCTGAATGCAGAAGGAAGGACTTTTGACAGGTAAAAGTAAAGAAGAGTAAAGGTATAAGGGACACTAGGGATCAAGAATAACTACCTCATCTTATCATTTTGGAAACGAAGGAGGAAGAGCTGGAGTCACTTGTTCAAGGTCTCTGAGAACAGACGATAATCCTGCTTGGAGCTTTTCCTACCGTTTCAAACCTTACTCCCTACCTCCACCCCTACCCCGTTTGGTTATAATCAAGGGGTTGCTGGATATTGTACTCAGCTTAGTTCAATTTCTTTCAGCAATTGCAAATTGAATCTTATTATGTGTAGACACTCCCCTAGGTGCTGGGGAGGGAAGGGAGAGCAGGGATGGTCTAGTGGAAAGAACCTAGGTTGCAAACGAGCTAAACTTATCAGTTGACTTCTCAGTTTCACTGCTAACCAAGTGGTGGACCTGGGCCATGTAATAACCTCACCAAGCCTCAGTTCCTCATCTAGAATATGGGAATAATTCTCATGCTGTCTTGAAGGATGGCGGTGAGGATTAGAATGAACATAAGAAAAAACGTATAGCTCTCTGTGGTTGCTCCATAAACAGTAACTGCTTCTATTGACTTCAGTTCTAAGATAAATAAGACATAGTCCCTGCTGTTATAGAGCTGAGAGTCAAGTGAAAAACACTTTGGGAAATATGGCCATAGAATGCTTGCAGTTGCATTTATCAGTGACTGGATCAGCTACAGTCATCTTCACAACCTAAACTATACTGTGGTGAGGAAATTCCCTAAATTTCCTATCACAATCCTAGAAATGAGAAGGAAAAGAAAGAGGAGGAGCCTGGAGATGGGGTAAATTAGGCATGATGTACCCCAAATTTGTCTCATTAGCCTGTAATCTGGTTGCTGGGAAAACTCACCTATAGAACATGAGACTTTTTTTTCTCTAATTCGTGAACAAATCTCAAAATGGCAGGGGATCATTGTGGAGCTTAGTGAGAAAATCCTTTATGCTTGTGTGTACAGGGGTATGTCTTCCTGCTATGCAAACAATCTGTTGAAAAACTTAACTTTTATTAGGTTTCCTTGACATGACATACAGAACAATATTTGATTTTTTTTATTGCTTTACCTATACATTGGATAGAAATGACTGAAAATTGATTTACATCAATAGAACTGGTCTTGGGTGAACACGTATTCCTGGCTTGCTGAAAACGTATTCTGTAGCATAAAGCAAATAAAAATCACTTTTGCTTTTTAATTTTTTTAGATGGAGTCTTGCTGTGTCACCCAGGCTGGAGTGCAGTGGCATGATCTCAGCTCACTGCAAGCTCCACCTCCCAGGTTCACACCATTCTTCTGCCTCAGCCTCCCAAATAGCTGGGACTACAGGCACCCGCCACCACACCCGGTGAATTTTTTTTTTATTTCTAGTAGAGACGGAGTTTCACCATGTTAGCCAGGATGGTCTTTATCTCCTGACCTCGTGATCCGCCCATCTCAGCCTCCCAAAGTGCTGGGATTGCAGGCATGAGCCACCACGCCCGGCCCACCTTTACATTTTAAAATATTTTTTCTTTCCTATCTGTTTTTCATTTCTCTGTCTGAATATTAAGAAATACCTTTAATGTATCAATGTGTGCCTGGATTGGAAAGATCTCTACTCAATCTCGGTTCTACTTCTAGATTTCAAGGCTGTCTCATCAGAAGCACAAGTATTACTAAAGTCTCCTAATTAGCATCTAGGAACAACTTGATAAATGCTTTCTGCTTGTTCAAGCAAGAGGGAGATTCTTGAACATTGGGAGGTGTTGAGCCAGGTAAGCTATGTCTTTGCTTCCTGATTCTACCTCTGTCCTTGTGGCCTGTAGAAATACATAAATAGACTATTTTATTCATACATGTTGAGTTAAAATATTGACTGTTCTACAAGCAACAGTGGATTCAAAACAAAAAATACTGTTTCTTGTCTCAAAGGCATTTCTAGTCTAGCTGAAAAGACAAGAGGAACAGTGGTTGTCTGCTTACAAAAAAACAGCATTTGATATTTGAATTGTTTGCAGGTCTTACGTAATTATTTAATTCACAAAATCAATTTTAAATTTTTTGTATCACATCTTTGCCATTGTAAATTAGAGGCACTTAAATTACTATTAAAATGTATTAATTAAGTTCACAAGGCCAAATATATAATATAAATATATAATGTATTAAATATATTCACATATACATGTATGATCAAATAATAAAACTTTCTTGTGTTTTAAGTTTGTTGCTTTTATACATTTTAATTCATTGTTAAAGCTTAAAATGGTACTAAGATTTTTGGGGTATGACTAATAACAAAATAGTTACAAATTATGAGTAGGTGAGTGCATATATACATATATTTGTACATAGATATGCATATTCCCTACCTCTAATCACTTGAGGCAGCCACCCTCCACCCTGTCTCCCAAAAGCAATGAGCACACCTAGTACCCACATTGATTCTAAATACTTTACTAAAAGGATCCAGGGCTCCTTGGAGAAATAATTTTTTTTTTTTTTTTTTTTTG
>NW_012113697.1:1018883-1046335 GCF_000951035.1 Colobus angolensis palliatus | reverse complement strand
CGCCCAGCTAATTTTTTGTATTTTTAGTAGAGACGGGGTTTCACCATGTTAGCCAGGATGGTCTCGATCTCCTGACCTCATGATCCACCTGCCTTGGCCTCCCAAAGTGCTGGGATTACAGGCAAGAGCCACCATGCATGGCCTGGAAAAATAACATGATCCAAGGGTATTGCAGGAAAGTACAAGATGATTCTGAAATATCATGCCAGGAAGTGAAGAGGAGTTTGAGGAATCAGGGACACATATCAAAAGGGTCAGGAGCCTGCTTGTGGGATACCCCTGGCCAAAGCAGACCAAAGTGAGCACCAAAATGTTGGATGACTGCCCATTGAATAAAATAGAAGGACATGATTGCATACTGATATCCATAGACAAAGGAATGGAGGAGAATGAATGTTCATTCTTATAGCAGGATGCCCGCTAATATATGTAGAAGCAATAATGGGTATAAAAAAATCACCCTCCAGCCACTCTTCTAGTGCTGGATGACTCACAGACTCTGAATTTTGACAACTGTCCCAACCATGTCTCTTTATCCTTTCTGATCCTATTTAGGAACCCACATTGCACTTATTTGTTGTACCTCATTATCACCTTCAGTCTGGAATAGCTGCTTGTTCTCTCCCTAGCTGTCATGTCTCTGACTTTCTTAAGGAGAACAAAATTTTCATTCTCTAGGATGACCCTCAAGCTAGGTTTGTCCTGTGTTTCCTGCTGATGAGACTGTGGTCATGGATTCTTGGCAGCGATATGCAGAACAGATTCTGGCTTTTCATGGTGTCTCATATCAAGAGGAATATAAGGTCCATTCATCGCACCTAATCATGGTGGTGTCTTCCAAGTTTCTCCACCCTAAATTGACTATTTTTTCTCTTTGTATTTGCCTAGTGTTTTGTGGGGAGATTACCTTGTGTTGAATTCAGTGGACTCGTGCCCATGAATTACTTTGAAGTCATCTGTTGGCCTTCCTGGAGGAAGACATGATGAAATGAAGCTCAAGGTTTGAGGATTTGTTTTGCTTTGCTCCCAGTACTCTTCCTGTTTTTCACACTGGTTAGATGGCCTTGGGCTACTGTCACTCATGGCTTCCTGGGGACTGGCTCTTGTCACGAGATTGTTTTGCTTATCCTAATTCCTGACCCTTTGAATTCACTTGAAGTTGTTTTCTTTCTCAACCTTGCAACAACCCTCAGCTGTTTGAGGAGAGCTTACTAGGAAATGTTTGTTTTTCATTAACTTGTTTCTCTCTATTAGAGCCAACAGAAAACCGAAGAGCAGAAGAGAAAGGGGTCCTGTTCAATTAGCCTCATTAGACTTCCTACTTCAGGTCTCTGTCCAGCTCTAGTAAATTCACCACAGGAGACACTGGGAACACCATGATCCTTCTGGTCCCTTCTGTTACATGTCAGTGCCTTGTTGGTTCATCTGCTCATTGCTTGTTAAATCCTCAGGATGTGCTAGATTCTCTCACATGGAATGTCCTTTTTTTTTTTCCTTTTTATAAGCAACACTGAAAGATATGGGTTATTACCTTCATTTAAACACCAGGAAATTGAAGTTTAGAGACGCTAAGAGACTTGTCCAAGATTCTTTGCATGGAAAACGGTGGAACCAGTTTTGAATCTTTAGACACCACATCGTTTTCGGTTCTCAGTGTCTATTTTGAGGAAGTGGGTGGGCTGTGGTTTGTGGCTATATTGGCCTAGATAGCACAGGAGGAGGAGAATTCCACATATCCACAGGCGCAGCCTGGTTCACTGAGCTTTTGCCTGAAATCTAGCGGGTAAATCATGAGCTCAGTAGCTATTTTTTCTTCTCTCCCTTTTTCCCTGTAAATGCACTTCTCCTTGGGGGACCACATGGGATAGAAGGAAGATAGGAACAGGGCTGGACTGAGATATAGCTATAAACATTGTCATAATATCCTATAAACAAAACTCCTGTTCATATAAAGCTTCTACTCAACCTGAGAACTTAGAGAGAATGAGAAAGGAACATTCTGTTTTTGGAAGGAAATGTAGAGATTATTTAGCTATGTCTACCTTTTAGGTAGATAAGGACTAATTTGGAGCTGGAGAGGAGACGATATTCATTTAAATTCCATAGCTAACGAATGTCAGGGCCAGGATGTGAATTCAGATCTCTTGACTCCTGAACATTGGGTGATTAAGAGCAAAACTAAATGTCTATAAATTTGAAGTAAAGTATGAGGAGCAGAATAATTTGGGGGCTCAGGGAATATTTTGCAACACAATTCTCAGATCCTGAATCACGTTACTGTAGAATTAAATAATAGATATTCAAGAGACTCAAGATTCTCAGGAAAGATATAAAAACTTTAAAAATTAATACATAAAAATCAACCTGTTGACATGTAATGACAACTAATCTTTATTGATTTAGGAAACAAGTATATTGAGATATATTTTTATATCATGACAGTCCCCCTTTTCAAATGTGCAATTCAGTGATTTATTGTGCAATCATCTGCATAAACCAGTTTTAGAATATTTCTATACCCCAATAAGATCCCTAATGCCTGTTCACAATAGTTAGTATTAATTGGATGCTTATTTATTGACTCATTGTTCTGAGTGCTTTATTTGTAGTAACTTTCTTTGTAACAATACTCTGAGAGGTTCTGTTATTATCTCCCGCATTTTACTTATGTGGAAACTGAGTTGTGAGAAGGTTGGATAACTGCCCAAGGTCACTCAGGCCCTGGGTGATCTTAGCCCAGCTGTCTGTCCAGGATTTGAACTCAGACCGTTTAACCTCAAATCTTGTGTTCTTTCCTTCTTCTTTCTTCTACTTCCACATCTAGAAAGAAACTGAGCAACCGTTTGTCTATTTGTATGCTGGTTTAGGGTAGTGGTCCTGTCCCAGTTCTCTTTCTTATTCCATATTTTTACATGCCACAAAGACACCGTAAGCCTCTTTAAGTAATCCACTGTTATGAAGAGGTGGTTGACAATGTCGAATTGCATCTTCAGAGGTGTCATCTTTTTGAGCAAGTAATAGGGGTGTGTGCAAAGGAGGAAGGAAGGGAGAGTCATGCTCCTGTTAATAGTGAATGCTGGAGGCTGTACTTTTTCATATACTCCATGGATACAGTGTACCATAGAACAATGCAGTTGATGCAGTTGAGAAGAAGGACGGGGCCACTTTCCCTATATGCATGCCTTCTAGGGATGAGATTTGGGCTGGAGGATGGTGAGTACAATGCCTTGGAAAGGAGATGGAAGCCATGTGGGGCTCAGGACAATCTACCTGTCTGGCTGGTTCTTATCCCCGCTGAGTATCAGAGGAGCAGACGCCCACAAATGCTGTCCTCTGGGATCCAGACAAAAGTTATTTTTTGTAAATACATCATGTCCTTAATAGACTACAAGATAGTCTGGGCGCTATCGAACAGGAATGAGAAATTAGGAAGGAGACAATTGCCTAAAAGGAAAAGACAACAAAATGAAATTTAAAGGCAAATGGTTGGAATAAGGAAAAATGGCAAGGAAAACCAAAGGTTCCCTTGTAGAATCAAAATCCAAGTGGGATGATGTAGAGAGCCACAGTGATATTAAGGAAAGGCAAATGTGATGCAAACAGTGGAGAAAAGTGTTGAAGACAGAAAACAGAAGCCAAAACTGAAGAACCAAATGTATTTCTGAACAATAAAAGAGCAGCGATAGAATTACTAATTAAACATCACACACACACACACACACACTTTTTTCTACACATTTTCTGCAAATTAAGACGTTACCACATTACGTTAGAGAAAAATATGAAATAAATCCAACACCTAGAAGAACCAGAGCAAAAATTTCCCTTATAAAGACAAATTATGTAAATATCCAATAAAAACTGGGCAAATCAAACCCAAAGTAATACAAAGTAAGTGGGTTTTAGATTTCTCCTGTGTAATGTCAAACAGCCCGAAATAAGAGAATCCGAAACACCGTTGAAGGAAAACTATTGCGACTACACAGTAGTAAACACTGCCACATTTTCTATGTGCAAGCAACAGAAAGATTTCCAGATATCTGAAAGCTTAGGAAATATATTCCCAGGGTATATTTCTTGAAAAAAAATAGTTGAAAAAATTCATTCTATGTGAAATGTAGAACAAAACTAAGAATATAAGACCAGAAAATTATGTGAAAACAAAAAAATAAAGCTGGTGGTGACAATTAAAACAGTTAAACATGGAATTAATTCAAAAATATTTGTTAATAATATCAAAGCCAACACCGATTTAGTGCTTACTATCTTCCTGCACTGTGCTAAGTATTTTACACATACGTTTGTTTAGAAGACTTCATGCAGATGTCAAAAACTATTCAACATGGCCAGGCGTGGGGCTCACACCTATAATCCTAGCACTTGTGGAGGCCAAAGCAAGAAGATCACTTGAGGTCAGGAGTTCAAGGCCAGCCTGGGCAACATAGCAAGACCCTGCTTCTAAAAAGTTATTTATTCAATAAAAGATTTAAAATATAAAAATAGGAATGTAATAAAAACAATCTAAGCTTTAAATCTTCAGATTGTATTATGAAAACCAACCACTGAGGAAAGAGTGAAAGAAGTTCTTATTTCTTCATCTACATATCGAAAAGACAATGACACGCAAAAGAAACTGTTTTTTTTTACTTTGGTGATTTGAGACATATTAGGCTGCCCACAAAGTAAAAAATGATATTAAAATATAAAATAAATGAAAAGTTACAAAGCATGTTATGACAAAATATAGTAGGAATGAAAGAAATTATCAATATGCTAAACTTTTGTAATGTAACAATAGGAGAAACATAAGCAAACACCTGCAAATAAAACAAAGCAAAAATCCAAACAGGCAATTCAAAAAACAATACTCATTGACAATTAACGTGAAAAAAATGTGAACTTCAGAAGTAACTTTTACAAGTGCAAATTAAAACAGCAATGACATACCGTGTTAAAGCCATCAAACTGGCAAAATTCAAAAGAACAATAATCCCTGGTGTTAGCTAGAATTGAGGGAGACAGCCTTTTAATATACTCCCAGTAGAAGAGTAAATTGGTAAATTGGTACTCTTTTGGAGGGGAATTTGGCAACATACATCAAAAGCTTTCTAAATGCAAATACCTTTTGACTCAGGAATTGTTTTTCCAAAAGACATACTCAGAGGTGGCCACAAAGATTTAGCTACTCTGATGGAAAGAGATCTTCATATATGGGACATCTCCCTGGAAATGGAGGATAATATGCAAGCCGGAAATAGAAAGAGGACAGCAGTGGATGATTAAAAGCCAGGGCCTTCCTGTCTATTGGATGCTCTGCTCGCGTATAGCACAGGGACCATGGGCTCCAAAGGTCATGGGGATCCTGAAAGCCCATGTCTCCAGTAAGCCTGGCCCCTTAGTTGCCTGCATCTGTCTCTGGTTTATTTCTTATACTACCCCTGAGGCTTTTCTAAACCCCTGTTTAAACATTTTAGGTTATCTCTATAGTAGTCTTGGCAATTAGGGGAAGGGAGGGAAACTATACAGAAACAGGATAGGAGAACAGTGGGGTGCAGAGGGAGGCCAGAACTAGAGTCCCAGCAGGCCACCAGGAGACTCAGGTGAGCATGCCACTACCGGCCACTGCCAGCGTGTGCTCCTGCTGACATGGCTGTTTCTAGACCTACTATTGGCTGGAGCTGCCTCCACTGCTTCTGCTGGAGTGTCTCCTCTGGGTTCCCTGTGTGCTCTCATCTCTAGCGCCTGATGACAGTACCCTGAGGGGGCCGCAGGTATCCCAAGTACTGGGAGAGCATCATCGTGGAATGTAAGCCTCTGGGCTGTCTGGGGCTTTCTGGGCTTATGTGTCACCATGATTCTCATGGTGGGGATTTCTCCAAACACGGGAAGAGGACTTAGATTGCCAGAAAGCCTCCCACTGAAACAAATATCCATTACAGAGATTACACCAAGAATCACACACCTTGAGGCGCAGCTGTTTCTCATTGCTCATTATCGCCTGCCTAATGGTCTTCGCTCCTTTAGAAGGGGAAGCCCTTCTAGGTAGCTCCCCAGATAGCTCTTGGTAACTTGAAGAGAAACCTGGAAAAGAGACTCAAAGGGGAATTTTATACACTCAGAGAGCAAGGAACCTAAGAAGCGAATCCACATGTGGTTGACTTTTAGGATGAAAGTTTAAGTCGCAGCTCTCTTGTATCTGGGTCCTGTTACCTTGCGAGGGGGCAAGCAATGGCATCTCCTGTATGCTGGAGCTTTACAGTTTACGAATTGCTCTCATATGTATGAGTGCATAAAAAATCAAATTGCAATAGCATTGTGCTGTGGGAGGTTCGTGGAGGAGCTGCTGACAGCAGCTGTGTTGGGAATATAATTCTGCATATATAATTTAGCCAATCAGTCAATACTTTTGGGCCTTTGTTTCTGAACACCTACTATGTGCTGGTTATAGTATTCTGTGCTGCAGGGCTTGTGAGAGGAAAGAAGCTACAGTCGCTGACTTCCGTCCGTGAGCAGGGGCTAATTACATTAAAAATAGCTGTAATTTAGCCTAATAAGTACGACAGCAGAGAGGGGAATAAGAGCCGTGGGCACACCAAACATCAGGTGTGAGTCAAAGGACATGCTGATTTGGCCAACATTTATTAAATTGGCTCATTGCACACTGGGACAGAAGTATGAGTGATAGTGGGGTGTATCTCGGCATCCCCGTAATAAGAACTGAAGTCTGTCACATCTAATGTATTAAGGAAGTCTTGGTAGCTGGCTGCTCTCCCCCGTCGCCATTCCCCTAGGACCCCATTATGCATCATAATTCATTATCCATCCTTTTACTGAATTAGCTTTTCTGTAATGACTGAGCATTATCATAGACTGTACCCCAATAAACAGCATTTTCAGTGCATCCAAGAGGTAGCAAAGGGGCTTGAGGTGACATTTCTGGGGACTCTCTTTTGTGCAATTATGAGAAGAGGGTGAAAAAAAATGTAAGTGCAGCTAATCCAGGGAGGTAAAACTAGTTGTGCCTGTGCCCTCCTCTAGGGGAGGGCGTCTGTCAGTGCTGAGCTGACGACACCAGCCTTTCTTTCACCATGACCTCTCGACCCAGTTCAGGCTGCCACATTTCTCCTCTGTGATTACAAAAGGCCTCTGGGGACTCTATGCTGAGAAGTTTACCTTCCAACCCAGCCAAGAGATGAATCAGACACAAAGTGACTTTATGAGAAACACCTTTGGCTAGAGGGTTAACTCAGGGCTTTGTATTAATGAGACGGTGTTTGCTGGTTCTGCTGCAGGAGAGCCGCCGATTCCCCAGGGCCACCCATGACCGTCAGCCCTCCAGGCCAGCCGTGCTTGCGGTGCATGGCCCTGGATCCTGGGAGAGCCTGGTGTGGGAGTCCCATGAGTCAGCATGGACCCAGTCCCCTCACTGGAGAAACAGATGCAACAGCCATGACTCAGGAATGTGGTCATTCTGTCCCAGGAGCACCGCAGAGAAAATCATGTTGAAACCTTGATGTTATTGATAGAAAAGAACACATTGCTCAATGGAGTGTGAGTCAAATAACTATGAACTTAAAAATATAGTAGTCCCTCTTTATCAGAGCTTTCATATTCTGTGGTTTAAGTTACTTGCATTCAACCACAGTCTGAAACTATTTTTTTTTTTTTGAGACGGAGTCTCGCTCTGTCGCCCAGGCTGGAGTGCAGTGGCCGGATCTCAGCTCACTGCAAGCTCTGCCTCCCGGGTTTATGCCATTCTCCTGCCTCAGCCTCCCGAGTGGCTGGGACTACAGGCGCCCGCCACCTCACCCGGCTAGTTTTTTGTATTTTTTTAGTAGAGACGGGGTTTTACCGTGTTAGCCAGGATAGTCTCAATCTCCTGACCTCGTGATCCACCCGTCTCGGCCTCCCAAAGTGCTGGGATTACAGGCTTGAGCCACCGCGCCCAGCCAAAACTATTTTTAAAAATTCCAGAAATAAACAATTCATCAATGTTAAATTTTGCACCATTCTGAGTCATGAGATAAAACTTTGCACCGCCCCACTCCATCCAGTCCCAGCCTGGGATGTGAACTATCCCTTTGTCCAACAGATCCACGCTGCCTATGCCTCCCGCCCAGTAGTCCTCAGTAGCCGCCTTGGTTATCAGATTGACTGTCATGGTATCGCAGTGCTGTGTTCAAGTAACTGGTTAATCTGATCACAGTCTATGTGGGGTTACAGTTTGAGGCATATTCTGCGGGTCTTGAGATGTATGCCCCCAGGAAAAGGGGGACTACTGTATCTAAAGTTGTATCCAAGTAGTGCACATTCTTGCTAAGCTCATCAAATAAAATGGTAAAAAGTGTGTGAAGGATTGAATGCTTGCATCCCCCTAAAATTCACATGTTGAAATCCTAACCTCCAAAGTAATAGTATTAGAAAGTGGGACTTTTGGGAGGTGATTGATTAGGTCGTAACCGTGGAGCCCACAGGAGTGAGATCAGTGCCATATACTAGTAAAGGAGATCGTGGAGAGCTCCCTTACCCATTCTACCAAATGAGGACACAGCAAGAAGACAGCTCTCTACGAACCAGCAGTGGGGCTCTCACCAGGCACTGACTATACCAGTGTTTGATCTTGGACCCTCCAGCTTCCAAAACTATGAGAAATAAAAGTTTGTTGTCCAAGCCAGTGTATAACATTTTTGTTACAGCAGTCCGAAAGGACTAAGATAAAATGCAAGTTACAAAAAGCTGCTTAATTGCCATTGCATAGAACACAAATCCATTTCTGCGTTTTCTCAGTAGTTTCTCTCTGCAATTTCCTGGAAAGAGAATCTAGAGGGGCCTTGGCACCATGGGCTTCTTAGGCTGTACTCTAGGGCTTCTTTCCTCCTGAAAACCTGGGTCACTCACGGACGTACTGATGTTGATCCTGCATCCTGACAGGAGCATGGAATAAACAGTTGCATTTCTGCCTTAGCTCCCTTAAACGAAGAGGAGAGGCTAAATAGGAATGTTTTCCGTGGCTATGTCTTTGGTCAGAAATATCAGAAACAGTGAATTTCTTCTGAAGCTCAGTTCTGTCCTCTGTGACTACAGCAGGGGAAGCTTCACACTGTTTATGAAAGCCAGCCTGCCTTGCCTTGCAGTTTCCTCTATTTTCCTTTTTTTTTTTTTTTTTAAGACGGAGTCTCGCTCTTGCCCAGGCTGGAGTGCAGTGGCGCGATCTTGGCTCCCTGCAAGCTCTGCCTCCCGGGTTCACGCCATTCTCCTGCCTCAACCTCCCGAGTAGCTGGGACTATAGGTGCCCGCCACCACGCCCAGCTAATTTTTTTGTATTTTTGGTAGAGACGGGGTTTCACCGTGTTAGCCAGGATAGTCTTGATCTCCTGATCTCATGATCACCCCGCCTCAGCCTCCCAAAGTGCTGGGATTACAGGCGTGAGCCACAGTGCCTGGCCCTCTATTTTGTTAAAGAAAACAAAGAGAATAAGTTATAACGATAAAATACAGATAACCAAAAAGAGGAAAATACAAGTCATCAATAATATTATTCTGATATTATTTCTTTCCGACACATTTCCCCTGTGTTTCTATACATGCATTAAATATGTATCCCTGTCAATATAAATGTACACAGTTCTTCCCTTTCAGTTGCAAATACCAAACAGCATTAGCTGGGTAGGGCCACACCTCCTCTAAGGGGTCTGATTGCTTTTACGATGTGACATCTCCCACATCCTTCCCTATCCTAATCCCTCAGCTGACTTTGCCCCCCAGCCCCTGTGATTCTGGGCAAGACGGTATTTGTCAGCTCATGTCCAGTTTTCTTCCAGCCAGGGCCTTCTTTGCAACACAGTCTGACCACTCATGTCGTTCAGAAATCTCACTTTGTCATTTTTAAGTGGTCACATCCTCTTGGGGGGGGCATTTAAAATATCACCTCTTACAGAAATTGTCTGCTTTTGCCTCACACAATCAAACAGAAAAAAAATGGTGAACCTCATTTGTAACCCACTCATCTGTTATTGGAAATGTTAGAGAGCACAGTATGCTGGAAACGAGCAGAAACCGTTCACATGCAAACTTTATCTTACAAGATAGCGTGGAGATCAGTTTCAAGGAGCGCCTGGATGGACGTAACTGAGTGTAAGTTAGTAGGGGCAACGTGATCTTGTGAAGGGCCAGCTCAGGATTCAACGGTCTAAGTATGGGAATCTTAAGGAAAGTCTCCCAGCCTCCATCACACCTCTGTGAACAGTTTTAGAGCAGCGGCCTTGCGGGGTCTGTGATTTAGAGGAGAGAAATCTGGAAAGCACTAACCCAGAGGACACGCCCAGCACGTTGGCATTTTTTTCTCTGCTTTTTCTCCCACTCCTTACCTGCCGCCAGCCTCACCTCCTGTTCTCCATTTGAAAAGCAGAGAAGATGAAACCTGTGCCCCTTCTCTCCTGTAAATTTTGCAAGAATCAGGCGAAAAAGGCTCCATGTAAACGAGCCTTGAAAACACTAGAGTAGGATGTAAGTGTAGAGTTATCTCTGTATATCTCTTAGTCTATGCAGGCTGCAGTAACAGAATATCAATGCCCGGATGGCTTGTAAACAACATATTTTTTTCCTCATAATTCTGGAGGCTGGAAGTCCTAGATCAAGGTGCCAGCAGATTTAGTGTATGGTGGTGACCAAATTCCTGGGTCTCAGTCTTTTTGCTTTGCCTTCACATGGCAGAAGGGAGCTTTGTGGGATCCCTCTTATAAGAGCACTAATTCTATTCACTAGGGCTACATTCTTATGACTTAATCACCCCCCAAAGTCCCCACCTTCTAATACTATCACCTTGGGAGTTAGGATTTCAATATACGAATTTAGGATGACACAAGTATTCAGACGATAGCATTATAATAATGGGAACATTGCTGCATTCCTTGAATCTTTGGTAGTTACAAGAAAGCCCTGCACAGAGCTTGGAAATAACAGCGTCTTCTTTCAGTTGGAAGCTCAGACCATGGGGGGCCTGTTAGCAGGGTCTCCGCAACTCCCTGACAGAGCCCGGAATACCTTCTTCCTTGGAATGTCTGCTTTCTTTTCTCTCCAGTTTCCCTTCTTTCAAATGGACACCCTCCCTCTGATCTGAAAATGTACCTTTTCTAGCCTGTTTCTTGGATGCTGAAGATTCATGTGTCAGCCCGTGTCAGGCCTCCAGCAGCCCTTTTACGTAATCTGTTTAAATGGGGATGTCTGAACTATCCCCAGAGGATGCAGTTGAGAGGAGATTTGATTTCCAGATCAGTCAGCATCAGTCTGGAGCCGTGATGGGCTATGTCGTGCTCCCGGTGGAACAAAGCTCTGCCGGCAGTAGGCTGGGCGCTCTCGGCGTCTTCCCTCCTACCTTGGGGTTTCTACCTTGGGGTTTTCTGTTGCTAGGATTTGCCTGCTTCCCAGCCAATTTAGAAAGGTGTTTTTGTGTGCTGATGTGATGACACTGGAGATCCCTGCCACTTGCAATATAACTTTTAAATTGCAATAATGTTCATTGACATATTTTATTGTTTGAAAAGAAACACACATGCACATATATATATATATAAAGGTAAAAATCATCCTATTGTCCAGAAATAACTTCTATGATTACTTATTTGACGATAGTACCTTGATGATTATTAACCTTTGGTGGTGGTGGTGGTGGTGGGAGGGTCATGACAGAAACTGAATTTATACTAGACATACATCATGTAATTTACTTTTTTCAAATATTTTCTTGTTAGTATATATATATCTACTGTACCATCTTTAATGGTTAAATGTTATTTCATTGTGTAGGTGTACAAAAATATTCTCTAGATCGAAAATATTGTTTCTCCGTAAAAAAATCAAGTCAAAGGAACTTTTTTTTTTTTTTGAGACGGAGTCTCGCTCTGTCGCCCGGGCTGGAGTGCAGTGGGGTGATCTCGGCTCACTGCAACCTCCGCCTCCCCAGTTCACACGATTCTCCTGCCTCAGCCTCCCAAGCAGCTGGGATTACAGGTGCACATCACGACACCCGGCTAATTTTTTGTAGTTTTAGTAGAGATGGGGTTTCCCTATGTTGGCCAGACTGGTCTCGAACTCCTGACCTTGTGTTCCTCCCACCTTGGCGTCCCAAGGTGCTGGGATTACAGGTATGAGCCACGGCGCCCGGCCGGGACGTTTTTAGAACTATGTTGAAACTAGATACTTTTACACAACTTTGATTATATTTTAGTGATAAAGACCTGGAAGCAGTATTGTTGGATCAACGGATAGGCTTTCAGAAACATTTTACTCAACTGACATCCTAAAGATTCAACTAATTTGAACTCAGATGGCAGGAATAGAGAGAAGAACAACTATAGGACTGGGAGGGAAGTCTATTTTTGAGTAGTTACAGAATCTCCAGGTGGGCTCTGAGTCAAGGAAAGATGATGGAAGGGATGGTAGGACAGTTGTGAAGCAACTTCTCTCATTGTTGGTGGAAGTTAGGATAGATTTTTAACCCAAAACAGCTCTATCTGTGTCAGTTCCCATGAGATTCTGGCATTGAGTTATCTCATTTTGTTAACATTCTTCAGAATGTTTAAATTTCTTCATCTTCCTGGGTATTTTAGCGAGAAGGAAGGAGAGGCTGCATCAAAATCTGCCATAGTCCTTTGGGAACCGTACACCTTGTATCTGCTAACCATAGTCCTTTGGGAACAGATGTCTGTACTTGGGTTAGAATGTTCATGTATATATCTGGCAAAAATCATCAGCTCTACTGTAATTCTCTCTCCTTCAACATCTTCAACCAGCCAGGCTGAAAATGTCCTGGTCCCACATAGCTGGTGACTCTGCAAGGCTGACTTCAGATGCAAAACTGTACCATCAGATACCACATAATGATGTTTTAATCAACGGTGGACCATATACACGGTGGTGCTCCCATAAGATTATAACGGAGCTGAAAACTTCCTAGGCCTACTAACGTTGTAGGTATCGTAATGGTGTAGGACAACACTTTACCTTTTCTGTGTTTAGATATATCTAGATACTGCAGAAATACTTACTGTTATGTTTCACTTGTCTTTAGTATTCAGTACAGTCACATGCTGCACAGGTTTGTAGCCTAGGAGAAGCAGGCTAGACCACAGAAGCTAGGTGTGAAGTAAGCTATACCATCGAGGTTTGCGTAAGTCACTGTATGATGTGTGTGCAACCATGAAATTGCCCAGTGATGCATGTCTCAGAGCATATCCCTGTTGTTAACCGCTGCATGACCGTATTCCACTCTTCAGATCTCATGAAGTGTATTTGTAGATAATCCCTTTATGTGAAATTTTTCCATGAGACTAAAAAGGGGTTGTTTGAGGAAGCGCCCTTGTCATGTTTCTAGAAGTCCTTCTGCTTGTTTCAGAAGCTGCCTTTGGGGAAACAAAAAGAGGAACTGTGTCCTATGTATCTTTATGTTTCCAGTGCCTAGAACTATACTTGGAACATGGAAAGTACTCAATAAGCACCAGTTGGATGTGTTGATCTTCTACACTCTCACCCTTGACACAATACAGTGCAGCATCAGTCATACCAGTTTCTGTATTGCTAGTACAGTAATCCCCCCCTTATCCGTGGAGGACACATTCCAAGACCCCTGGTGAATTCCTGAAGCCTCAAGTAGCACTGAACCTTCTATATACTTTGATTTTTAAAGTGTGGTCACCAAGACAGCTACTATTTGACTTACATGCAGGGAGCATCTACAGTGTGCATGCCTTGGACAAAGGAATAATTCACATCCTGGGCTGGATGGAGAGGGATGATGAGAGATTTTATCACACTACTCAGCATGGAGTGCAACTGAAAACTTGTCAATTGGCCGGGCGCAGTGGATCACGCCTGTAATCCCAGCACTTTGGGAGGCTGAGGTGGGCGGATCATCTGAGTTCAGGAGTTCAAGACTAGCCCAGCCAACTTGGTGAAACTCTGTCTCTAGTAAAAATACAAAAATTAGCTGGGTGTGGTGGTGGGCGCCTGTAATCCCAGTTACTCAGGAGGCTGAGGCAGGAGAATCACTTGAATTCAGGAGTTGGAGGTTGGAGTGAGTGGAGATCTGCCACTGTACTCCAGCCAGGGTGACAGAGTGAGACTCTGTCTCAAAAAAAGAAAAAAAAAGAAAAACTGTCAATTGTTTATTTCTGGAATTTTTCATTTAATATTTTCAGACCACGGTTGACCATAGGTAACTGAAAGCTTGGAAGGTGAAACGGTGGGAAGTGAAATTGAGGACAAGGGTAGACTCCTGTAGCACACACCCCATTCTCTCAGGCCTGTATGCCTCTAGAAAGCCCAACTCAAACACTTAGTCCCTGTAAGCACACCACCACAAGCAAGGCACTTGCCGTTTCAAATGCCTGGAACGGCTATTTTCAAAGTGTGGTCTGGGGACCCCTAGGGCTTCCTGAAACCCTTTTAGAGTCTTGAGGTTAAAGTTGTTTTTATAATACTACTGAGAAGTCATTTTCCTACTTCATTCTCATCTCTCATGAGTCTACAGTGGAACTTTCTAGAGGCTAATAAAGTGTGAAGACGTTATTCCTCTGGCGTTAAGGCAGTGTGTCACTGCATATTCTTGCATTTAAAAAATTTTTCAGTTTTTAGTTCTAATGTGATAAATATCAGTAGACATAATGCCATGAACAATGACTTTTTGAGGTCCTCAATAACTTTTCAGACTGTAAAGTCCTAATGCCAGAAACTTTGAGGATTTCTGGCCTTGAATCACACTTCCCAGACCAGTGGGTTCTTATCCTGGAATGAGAGGGATATGGCCCTATTTCTCAATTTCCTGATTTACTCATTCAGTGCGTATTTTACCAAGTTTCTATTTGGGAGCAGATCCTGTGCTCAGCCCCAGGGGAACAGTACTAAACAAGATGGAGGGTTGATCCCAGTCTTGTGGTTGATAGAGATGATAAGGGAAGGTGCCCCCAAGGCACGGATGCCTATAGTACAGTCTCAAAGAAGAGTGAGAACCAGTTAAACAGGAAAGGGTTAAGGTCCTTGGGCAGGAGTTGAAAGAAGGCTGCAGTGACTGTTCTAGAGGAGCATGTGGTTCTTGAGATGAGGCTGGAGAGGCCTGCAGAGCACGCAGGGCCTGTGGAGCTGGGAAAAGGTCTGGGTCTTAATGTCAGGCCATGTCTAAGGGCAATGAAGGGTTTTTTATTTACTTATTTTCAATTGGGATAAAATGTACAAATAAAATATGTCATTTTAACCATTTTAAATGTACAATTCAGTAACGTTAAGTACATTCACACACTTGTGCAACCATCGCCATCCGTCTCCGGAGCTGCTTCTCATCCCCAATTGAAACTGTCTCCATTAAATACTAACTCCTCGTTCCCTCCTCCCTCTGGTTCCTAGTAGTCATTGTTCTACGTTCTGTCTCTATGAATTTGAGTATTCTAGGTCTCACAGAGAAGTGGAATCTCATAGAGTCCATCCTCTTTTGTCTTATTTCACTTAGCTTAATGCAGTAAAAGGTTTTGAAGCCCAAAAGGATATTGGTGAAATATCTCAACGAGAGAGATGGGCGCTGCAACTCAATGTCTGTCCTCTTCCTTGCCTTCTTTGGATGTTAATTAGGTTTGTATAGTAACAGCCAGTTTCATTCTTCCCTCTCTCACCTGAAGACCGGGCACCAGCTGCCTTCAAGAACCCTCCATTGGTTCTCAGCATTCAGAAGGGAGCTGTGTCGTCCTCTTAAAGGGAGCAATGAGGGGAGTGGTCAGAGACCATTTCAGACTCAGCCTTCCAGGTCTGTAAAAATCATACGATAAACTTAAAAAAATAAAAATAAAATAAAATAATAAAATAAAACAGCTTGGAGTGGCCAGGACCTGAGATGAGAGACTGGTGATATTATTTAAGCTCAGCCCTGGGGTGCTGGACACTGGCTTCTTTCTTCTCTGGACCCTCCTGAGGCTGAACACTAAGGCTGTACTGACCACGCAGCAGTGACCATGAAGAGGAACCGGGAGTCAGTGAGGTGCACGCCTGGCTCTCATCTTTCCCCAACATCTTTAGGAGTCCTACTTTAACAGGAATCTATTCCTCTTGTTTAATTGATAGGAACTTGAGACTGATTGATTACTTTTAGAAATTTTAACCATCATAGGAAAGATAAAGAAGAATTCAAATGCTGAGAATGGACCCTAATCTCTTAGAGCAGGGATGGTCAAACTTGGATGTGCAAATGCATCACCTGGAAACCCTTTAAACATCTTACCTGGGTCTCACCCTTAGAATTTCTGATTCAACAGCTCCAGGATGGGATCCTGGACTTGGCATTTCTAACAAGTTCTCAGATGATGTTGATGCTGCTGGTACCGGGACCGCACTTTGAAAACCGCTCCATCAGGGAAAGGCAGGAATTTAGAAAGCACGTTTTCTTGCCTACGTTGTTCTTCCCACGCATGTCAGCCTGGCAAGGGGTGGGGACTCCAGGCCCGTCACAGGATGTCTTTTCTGATTTTCCAGCTTCCTGAGTAAAAGTCACCTCTCCCTCACAAATGACCCACGTGACTGTCAGGTTTCCACCCGCCTTCTGCTTTCTAGAGGGAGGGACCAGCAGTCTCGTACGGATCTTTTGAATGATGAAATGGAACCCTTCACCCTTTTATCTCTCTGCCAGCCCTGAAGAGGACTGTGAAGACCCATTTATTGAACCTGCTGAGGCTTAGTCCCTCTGGGTTTGAAGACTCCGAAGTCTGTTGGTCCTAGGGTCATTCATTATTGGGAAGTAGAGTCGTTGTCCCCTCAGCCAGCCAAGTTTTCACCTCATACTTCACCAGCTGAGCAGTTAAGGGAAGAAAGCTTTCATCCTTAATTGCAAATGATTTAAATGGTTAGGTCAATGAGATCCTGCCTCTTCTGAGGAGTGGTAAGGACATTCGACCTCTGGACAGGAACATAGGATGTAATCACTTCCTCCTCCTGCAGTTGTCATTTGTGTTATCTCAGCATTCTGGCAGAAGAGCTGGTTTCTATGAGGAATAGCAGAGAAGGCCAGCTAGCTCGGCACAGAGGAGGCCGTGTGAGACAAAGAACCTCAATATGCTCCTCTCTTCCACCTCCCAGACACCTTGCCAGTTGCAGACCAGCATTCATGAGGCTTTGCTGAGCCAGGTCTGACAAGGGATCAAACCACACTCAAGTAATGCCATCATCTTTCCAGGCTAGATGACTGCCCTTGCTGTAATAACAGCTAACACAGTCATCTCAGCTAACATGTATTGAGTAGTACTTAGAACATAGGCTATATATTTTGTGGACATTGCATTACAGAGCTTATTCCTCTTCATGACGTACACGCTATAATGAGATCTATGTTTCAGAGGAGGAAAGTCATTCTGCAATGGTTAGTATCATCAAAGGAAAATGGCCTCGACACATAGGAAAGACAGAAAGACATATTTTATTCATATGATTGCAATAGGGGACAGAGACTCTAATATGAATTGAGCTCAACTCCACCAAAGAAAAAGATGACTGAGGGTTTTTTTTTTTTTTTGACAGAGTCTCACTCTGTCGCCAGACTGGAGTGCAGTGGCACGATCTCAGCTCACTGCAACCTCCGCCTCCTGGGTTCAAGCGATTTTCTTGCCCCAGCCTCTCAAGTAGTTGGGACTACGGGCTCGTGCCACCATGCCCAGCTAATTTATGTATTTTTAGTAGAGGCAGGGTTTTGCCATGTTGGCCGGGATGGTCTCAATCTCTTGACCTCATGATCCTCCTGCCTCGGCCTCCCAAAGTGTTGGGATTACAGGCATGAGCCACTGTGCCCGGTCATGACTGAGGTTTTTAAAAGGGGGGAAAAAAGGACTACAGAGAGAGAGAGAAAAAGAGAGAACCAATATAGGGAGCAGGGGCCTACAGAGAAATGGAAAAATTACAGGAAGTGAGTAAAGGTAGAAAATTACTGAAAATGGTTGGGACATTGGTGGTTTAGTAGCATTGAGTTTTCTTGAGCAAAGACTCAACGTGAGGGTTGTGGTCACCCTTACAGACATGACTCAGTGTAGGCAGGAGCCAGGCTAATGTGTGATCAGGCCTCATAGCAGAGCATTCAGGCAAGGCCTTTACACCACATGGGAGTCTGGAGTTTTCAGTAACGTGCCTAAGGAAGGCCACACACTTGGTAGGCAGCAGGTACTTGAGATTTCAGCCCAAGCAGTGGGATGAAGTTCTGAAACTCAATCCTATACTGCCCCTGAACACTGGTTTCTCACAGCAGCCCTCTCTTGTTTTCCAAGCTCACATTTGTGTCTTCCATTTGCCTGTGGAGCTAGCTCAACCTGTGCTCCAGGGTCAGAAATCCTACCTCATATGTAAGTTGCCAGAGTGTCTGCCTCCTTCTTTTCTGCAACCACAGCTCTGCCAAGAACAGAAATGTCTCCTTGGCCCTGGGTGGTCCTTCTCCTTACCTCCACCCTCACCCTCACCTCTTCAGTCCTTTATGGATTCATTCCTGAGTTGAGAGAAGACCCTGAAACCTAAGTTTGATCTTTATTGAGAATCCTAATGACAGCAAGACATCCTACCTGGCAACATTTTATCAACCTTAGAAAAATGCCCCATTTGTTGGTACTAATTAGCTTCTCCTGCTATATAACACAAGTGAGTCAAGGTTCCTGGGAAAGACAGTCAACAGGAAAACAGGAGCTGTCTGTGAAGGATCTGTGCAGTTAAACACAGGCCATTTATCTCACAAGCAGTGCATTTTGTAACCATGAATGAAAAATCCGTTTTTAACTTAAAAAGTATATGTACAAAGGGCATTATCAGGGATCTCCCAGCAAGCTCATCTGTCATCAAAAAGAGATGAAGACCAATTTGGCATATTCTGGATTCTGTCTTTTCTAGGGATTGCGATGTGAACCTATATAGTCTGAATAGTTTCTGATATCTGCTTGAATGCCAGATGGCAACTGCATTCCTGACCTCTGGGGAATGCAAAGTCTGTCTGAAGCCGAAGGAGGACTCAGAGCATTAAAGGTCCTGTGGCAGGTACTAAGGAGGCACCTCCAAGGAGGTAGGACTGAGTCATGACCTAGTCTCCAAGTTTGGTTTCGGGGGAAGGAAGGAGAGAAAGGGACGTGAGGACTCAGAGGGCATAAAACCAAACGCTTTTTAGTTTTTGTGCCTTTTGATTTCTATACCAACCATGTGAAGTCAGTAACACTTTCTTCATTTCAAGGGTGAGAAGACTGAGATTCAAAACAGTCAAATTTCTTGAGGTCACAGTGAGGAATTTCTGGCCTTCACCTGGCTTCTGGTCTTCATTCAGGGTTCATTTGCAGTGTCCCTTCCTTGGGGGGCCTTCTCTATCTAGCTCAGTAGCCCACACCTGCCTCTTTACCTTCCAGGTCATTCTCTGTAACATTATTCTACTCTCTTGTCTCCAGAGTAGTCACCATCATTTAACACTTTGTAGTTATTTATTTGTTTTCTTGTTTATTTTCTACCTGCCCACTATGAAATACAAGCTGATGAGCAATCAAAAATGTGAATAGGCCAGGTGTGGTGGCTCATGCCTGTAATCCCAACACTTTGGGAGGCTGAGGTGGGTGGATCACCTGAGGTCAGGAGTTCAAGACCAGCCTGACCAATATGGTGACCCCCTGCCACTACAAAAATGCAAAAATTAGTTGGTCATGGTGGCGGATGCCTATAGTCCTAACTACTTGGGAAGCTGAGACAGAAGAATTGCTTGAACCCAGGAGGCAAGTGTTGCACTGAGCTGAGATTGTGTCACTGTATGCAGAGCGAGACTCTGCCTCAAAAAAAAAAAGAAAAGTGAATGTGTGTAAAGTCTGAGCCCATCTCCAGAGTTTCTGATTCGGCAGGTCTGAGCCAGGGCCAAACGTTAGAAAATTTCTAACAGTTTCCCATTCTGTTAATGCTGCTGGTCTGGGAATAGCACTTTGAGAGCTAGGGCTCTAGGATGTGTAAGATACAAAGAAACATTGATAAAGATAAAAAGTCATAACGACCTTCACTTTCTAGTTCACTGCTGTGTTCCCACACCTGGGCTCTGGACAGTACCTAGCAGGTATTCAACAAATGGCTTTTGAATAAATTAATGAGTGAAACACTGAAATGTGAACCAGGTCTGTGACACTACAGACCATGTCTTTTTCCTCAGCAGAAGCCTAGAACCTTTTCCCAGGTCTCAGATCTTGACCGTCACATATCTGATGGTCAATGGAAAAGAAGACCCCGGATGGCCTGGCTCCATGCACTTCAGATAGAAAGACTGCTGTTATCCCATATGAAACATGGTATTAGTCATTTCCTAGTAGGTTCTGAATAGGTACAAGGAACCAGGCATGTTGTCTTCATTTCTTTGCAAGAGATCCAGAAAATGTGTCCCATTGCATTAACCTAGAGAGGGTTTGAAATCAGACTCTTTGGGAATATTACAACAGTGGCCCCCATCTATAGCTCTGATGGCAGTGGCTGCTGCCATCATGCCGGCTGTAGCAGGGAAGTATGTCTGGGGCTGCACACTCCGTGGAGCCAGTGGGAGCCCCACTCTTCTGAGTTGGGATGGGAGCTTCCTGTGCCACTGCAGCCGCCCAAACTGCAGCTGCAAACCCAGGCCTCTTGCTCTACAGAGTAAGCCGCCCAAACTATAGCTATGGATCAGAGCCTCCCTGTGCTGTTGGGGGAGCCAGGAACAGGCAGGATCTGCCTTCCCAGGTGCTCTGGGCCTCCTGCTCCAGGAAGCAGGAAGGAACCAGAGACAAGCAGGAGCCCTGCCCCTTCCAGGTTGGCGAGGAAAAAGCTCCCTGGTGCAGCTGCAGCACAGGACCCAGGCATCTCTGCAGCCTGCACCCTTGGGTCCTCAAGAAGGACCCGTCCCCTACACTTTACCCTCTCCCTGACCCCGCATCCCTGCAAGCTCTGCAGTATCCGCTCCCACTGCCTGGCCTCTCTCTCCTCTCAGAGCCTGCTCTGATCTCCCGGGGGAATTGGGGCTGAGCCCCAGGGCCATGAATGACAGCAGGAGGCAGATTGATTCCTGGCTGGAAGGAGCCGGGTCCTGGTAAGGCCCCACCTTCCGGCCAGGGAGGGCGTCTTCGGGAGTTCCCTCTCTGCTGATAGCTGGAGATGATGGGACAACCAGCTGCAGAGAGGAGCTACCCTCTGCTGAGAGCTTTAGAGACCTGCAGAGACACTGGAATGACTTGCGTGTGGAGAGGAGCCATCCTCTCCTGGGCCTCCTCTCTGCTAAGAGCTGAACACTTGACTTGATGACCTGCCTGCAGAGAGGAGCTACCCACTCATCTGAACTGTTCTAATACTAAATAAAATTCTTGTTCATCCTTCAGTTGTCTGCCTACCTCATTCTTCCTGAACATAGGACAAAAACTCGGGCAAAGACACTGTGACCACAGAGGTTTCTGGCCAGAAAAGTCGACACCTCAGAGATCCCATAGCATCTCCACTTGGCTCTCCTGCTGGCCTTGTTCAGAAAACTTAGTTGTGCTATTGTTGATTCAGAGAAGGGGAGTGAGAACTCAATTCCCTCTGCCAGATTTGATCCCAGACTCTTTCCCCATGAACTGATGAAACCCACAGCTGGTAGTAATCTCTCCTGCCTCAAAACTCCCCTGACATTTTATCTGTAACCCTCCTAAACCACTTATTTCCTAGGTTGCGCTGTAATTATTCATTGCATGCCTCATCTCCCCTGCTGTTCTACAGACCTTCTCATAGACAATGACAGGGTCTTAATCATCTGTGTGCATGCCCCAAATTTAGAACACAGCCTCAGATGCTGAATGAATGAAAGAAAGAATGAATAATACAAAAGAGAAGAAAGCAAAGAGGAACTTGTGAAGAGAATTGAGATGCCATGGGTATGGTGATTTACTCTTTGTCAGGAAGTTATTTCAAGATTACATCATGGTGAAGCATTCAAAACTTGTGTCTGGCATACAGTTGGTGCTCAATAAATGTTTACAAAAGAAAGGTTGGAATTCATCTATTGTTCTACATTTCTGATTGATATGACGTCATCTCAAAAAAAAATATCTGGAAAGTATTTTCTGAGTTGTTTTTCCTAGAGGTGGATGTTGGAGATTTGACTTCAAACCGTGGATTCACTTGGGCTGTGTAGGTCTTTGGGGTGTTAGTCCCTGGACTAGCTGAGATTTAACTGGACCCTAGGGATAAAGTCGTCATTTAAAGAGTGGTCACCAGTTGCTTCCAACTTGCTTCATTGCCCAGGAGGGCTCCTTCTCCCCTCCCAGACATAGCTTCCTTGATTAAGAAGCCACACATCTGCCTTGGACCACTAAAGTAGTCACCTTCCCAGGCCTTGGTCTTAGGGTGCAGGACTACTGGAAGAAGCATTTAGAAACAGAAAATCAGGCCAGGCACGATAGCTCACACCTGTAATTCTAATACTTTGGGAGGCTGAGGTGGGTGGATCACCTGAGGTCAGGAGTTTGAGACCAGTCTGGCCAACATGACGAAACCCTGTCTCTACTAAAA
The DNA here is from genome assembly GCF_000951035.1 of Colobus angolensis palliatus. Taxonomy (NCBI): domain Eukaryota; kingdom Metazoa; phylum Chordata; class Mammalia; order Primates; family Cercopithecidae; genus Colobus; species Colobus angolensis. Next base: position 1,023,799 of record NW_012113697.1, on the reverse strand, counting down.
ATACAAAATTAGCTGGGTGTGGTGGCCCATGCCTGTAATCCCAGCACTTTGGGAGGCCGAGGCAGGTGGATCACGAGGGGTCAGGAGTTTGAGACCAGCATGGTCAATATAGTGAAACCCAGTCTCTACTAAAAATACAAAAAATTAGTTGGGCGTGGTGGCTGGTGCCTGTAATCCCAGCTACTTAGGAGGTTGAAGCAGGAGAATTGCTTGAACCTGAGAGGCAGAGGTTGTAGTGAGCTGAGATCGCAACATTGCACTCTAGCCCAGGTGACAGTGCAAGGCTCCATCTCAAAAAAACAAACAGACGAACAAAATCAAACAAAAATACAAAAATTAGCCGGGCATGGTAGCAGGCACCTGTGGTCTCAGCTACTGGGGAAGCGGAGGCAGGAGAATCGCTTGAACCCAGAAGTCAGAAGTTGCAATGAGCCGAGATTTCGCCACTGCACTCAAACCTGGGCGACAGAGCAAGACTCTATCTCAGGAAATATACAAAGAAAACCAGGCTGTCATAAATGTTCCTAGCTTCAATACATGTTTCTTTTTTTTTTGTTTTTGTTTTTTTTTTGAAATGGAGTTTCGCTCTTGTTGCCCAGGCTGGAGTGCAATGCCGCGATCTCGGCTCACTGCAACCTCCGCCTCCCGGGTTAAAGTGTTGCTCTTGCCTCAGCCTCCCGAGTAGCTGGGATTACAGGCATGCGCCACCACGCCTGGCTAATTTGGTATTTTTAGTAGAGATGGGGTTTCTCCATGTTGGTCAGGCTGGTCTCGAACTCCCAACCTCAGGTGATCCACCCACCTAGGCCTCCCAAAGTGCTGGAATTACAGGTGTGAGCCACCAGCCCAGCCTAAATGTTTCTTTTTATCTTGTGCATCCTAGAGCCCTGGTTCTCAAAGTGTAGTTCCCAGATCAGCAGCATTGGCAGCAATGGGAAAATATTAGAAATGTAAGTTTTTGAGCTTCAACCCAGATCTGCGGAATCAGAAACTCTGGGGACCTTATGAGGTCAGCGGGGCAGGTAGCATGATCCCCATTTTACTGTTGAAAATGGAGATTCTTGTCCAATGTCAAATGGTTAGGGAAGAATAAAGACAAGTTCTGGGACTAGAACCTGGATTGTTTTTTTCCTTAGCTCCAGAGCTCTCTTCTCACTTGATTTTACTTTCCCACTCACTCTCTGTACAGACTATTTCTTCAGTCTCTTCTCTGCTCACTTGGTTTATGTCGCGCTCTTGTCAAAACTGGGTACTATTTCCACAGAACCTGCTTTGAGCTCCTTTATTCCAGAACTACTCATTCCGCTTCCAGCCCGTGTGCTTTAGGGAGCATATCTTGCAGTTTTAAGGGTACGAAACCAAGCTTCTTCAACTTTAGGGTCCACATGCGTCACCTGAGGACTGAGCTCTGATTCAGGAGGTGTGAGTTTGGGCGGAGTTTCTGCATTTCTAGCAGCATTCAAGTGATGCTCTTGGCCTCCACACTTTGAGCAGCAGGGCAGTAGGCCCCTTTGGTGCTTTTGTCTACACTTCTCCATGAAGAGCCTGCAAGTTTCTTGAGCCCAGGATCAAGTCTTGCCTATCTTCATACTCCTGAATGTTGCGATCAGCTCCTGGAAGGGAGACAAGGAAGGAGAGAGGGAGGAAAGACAAAAAAGCATGTTTTCCATTGGCATCTACTTTTTTGAACAGAGAAGCTGGGAAACACGGTGCTCACTTCCGGTGTCTCGAAACCTCACTTCTACCTCTGAGTGCCAAGAAAAACAGCCCTGAAGCTCTTTTATAATTTTCAAAGTCCAAGCAGAGGTAGTGGCAAGGTTTGTGGCTAATGAAGCTCTGGCTTCTATCTGGCATATTGTTGCTTAGTGTACAAGCGAAGTGTGTGCGAACATCTTTTGATTTGGAGACAATGTCAGGTTTGAGGCCTGGCAACCTTGCTGGAGCCCCGTGAAGAAGCCACACTAATGTCAAGGAATCTGATTGTGTAGTTCTGGTGTTCGCCTATTGTTGGCATTTAGGAGATAATCTCCTTAACTCCATAAATACTAAATCCAAGCACTTTGGCAGGCAAAACTGCCTGTGAGCTCTTAAAACACATAATGGCCATCTGGCAGAAACCACTGGACGTTGTCAGAAAGAGATGGGAGGTGGACAGCAATGAGTGAGTTGTTTTTACAGTCCTCCCCATGAAGAACAAAGGGTGTTGCTTGACAGCTCAGGACACAGGCAACCAAGACCCTGTCACTGTTTGGAAATCTCTAAAGACCTCTGAAGAAAGTCTCCCTCTCTGTGGATGAAAGTAAGAGAGCCACAGTTTCTTGAGCGGTACAGGTGAGGCCATACTGCAAAGACTTGCACAGTACAAGTGGATCCAGAGTGTGAAGTAAAGTCTCCACCTGCCTTTCTGTAGGGAAAGCCACTGAGAAAACCTGTACAGAGAAGTGGTAGCAGGGATGTATGTGTTTCCAAGCGTCTTCAGTTCTAAGAATGTGACCCCTGGCTCCTCATACTGTTCCTGGCTCTTGGTAAGGGAAAAAACCTCTTCACACCACTTCAGCCAAGGCTGAGAGTTGAGCTGGATTTCCAGTTTGGGGAAATTCACATGTTTACCTTGATGAATACCACGCCACCTATGTGCACAGGATTGCTTCTGAGGCAAAGTCTGGGTAGCAGTAGCCAGCCCCATCTGTACCGCCATTCCTGTCCCCATCTGTGGATCATGAAACCTCTGCCCTCTAGCCATCCTGCAGAACTTGCATGGCTGAATGCACCACGCTCTGAGGCACTCTGTGCCTTTGTACACATTATTTCCTCAGCCCTAAATGCCCTTCCTTTCTTTTCTCCACTTGATGAGTGCCTATTAGCCCTTCGAAGCTCAGTTTAAGCATCTCTTAAGAGTCCCGAGACATCCCTTTCATACTTAGGGCAATACTCCATGCCTCTCTTCATGCTGCATATTTTGATTTTGTCTATTTGTCTCACCTGCTAGTTCATCTCCTCCTCGTTCACCTCTTGGTCTCAGTGCCTAGTAGAGTGTCAGTTACATAGTAGATGCTTAACAAATGTGAGATACTTAAGCAGAAAGCTGCTTATAATTATACCCAGCAAAAGACAAGACCATTTTTCTCAAGGAGAGGGTGAAATGAATAGCTTGATTTCTTCCCAGTTTTAGCATTAACATGTCTAATGTCACATGTACAGGGGTAACAGGGAAGGGTTCCAAAGTCCTAGTTACAGTGACAGATTTCTGTTCAGAGCAAAGACTGCAAAACACTGCTCCCACTTGTCACCTTGGCACTTCAGTCTTTATTGTGGTCAAAGCCACACACCATTTGACCACAAATGGTCACAAAAGCTACTGGGTAATCCTAATCACATTATTTCCCTTAGGGATAGTTAGGCGTCAAAGACTGCTTTGAAACCAAACCAAAACCTCCACCCAAGTGGAACTGTCTTGGTCTGAATCGTCCCAGATTCTGAGACAAGGGTCTAAATGCAAGGAGCTTATTTGGGAGTGATCCAGGATGTGCTGGGAGGAGAGAGAGGGGTGAGACAAGGAAGCAGAGGAGGCCAGTGCAAGGCGAGCAGAAGAGTGGGCTCCTACTGAGGACAGCTGGGGCTTAATCCCTCCAAAAACCTCTGGACAGGATGTGGAGCACACCTTAGGCTTGCCCTGCACTCTGTCTGTATGCTCACCATTTGCTCATCCATTCACCAGTTGGATGACATTTGGTCGTTTCTAGATTTGGGCTATTAACAATAAAGTTGCCTTAAACGTCCATGTGTTTGTGTGTATATATGTTTTCATATCTCTTGGGCAGATACTTAGAAGAGGAATCACTGAGTCGAATAGTGGAATGATGAGTGTATGCTTAACTTTATAAGAAACTGACTGTTTTCCAAAGTGGCTGAACCATTTTAAATTCCTGCCAGCAATGTGTGTGTGTCCAAATGTTACAAAAACAAAAACAAAAACAAAAGGCTGTGGTTTGCTTTATTTTCTTAACAGTGTTTTTAGAAGAGCACAAGTTTTAAACCATGATGAAGTCCAACGTATCAGTGTATTTTCTTACATGATTTGTGCTTTTTGTACTTTAAGAAAGCTTTGCCTAACCTAAGGTCACAAATATTTTTTACTCTTTTTTTCCCTCAAATTTGAGTTTTAGCTCTTTTTTTCAGTTCTAGATCCATTTGGAGTTAATTCTAACTCTGATGTAACGTAAGAGTTGAGACTGATTATCCTTCTGTCTGTTGACATATGGCTACCCAATTGTTCCAGCACCATTTATTGAAAGTGCTCTTCCCCAGTGAATTATCTTGGTAATTTTACTCAAAATCAATTGGATACTTACATTTGTATCCATTTCTAGACTTTCCATTATATTTTGTTCATTGATATTTCTACTTTTGCACCAAATACCACACTGCATTGGCTACTGTAGCTTTAGAGTAAATATTGAAATCAAGAAGTACATGTCCTCCAGTTTTTTTATTTTTCAAAATTCTTTTGGCTATTCTCTGTTCTCTGCATTTTAATATAAAAGAATCAGCTAATCAATTTCTAAAAAAAGTCTTGTAATTTTGATTGGGATTGTGTGGAATCTTTCTATCAATTTTGGCATAATTGCTATCTTAATAATATTGAGTCTTCTTATCCTGTCTTTTTTTTTTTCTTTTTTTTTTTTTTTGAGAAGGAGTCTCACTCTGTTGCCCAGGCTAGAGTGCAGTGGCACGATCTCGGCTCACTGCAAGCTCCACCTCCCAGGCTCACACTGTTCTCCCATCTCAGCTTCCCGAGTAGCTGGGTCTACAGGCATCCACTACCACACCCGGCTAATTTTTTGTATTTTTAGTAGAAACGGGGTTTCACCGTGTTAGCCAGGCTAGAGTGCAGTGGCACGATCTCGGCTCACTGC
>NW_012113697.1:995959-1018833 GCF_000951035.1 Colobus angolensis palliatus | reverse complement strand
GGCTAATTTTTTGTATTTTTAGTAGAAACGGGGTTTCACCGTGTTAGCCAGGATGGTCTCGATCTCCTGACCTTGTGATCTGCCTGCCTCGGCCTCCCAAAGTGCTAGGATTACAGGCGTGAGCCACCGCGCCCGGCCTTATCCTGTCTTTTTTATTTTCTCTCAGCAATGCTTTATAGTTTCTGATGTACAGATATTGCACATATGTTGTTAAATTTGCCCCAACTTGCTCACACATTGATGCTACTTTAAATGATGTTGTTTATTTCTATTTCATAGTTGACTATTTCTTAAAATGTATTCTTAGATTAACCACATTTTAATATACTTATATATACATAATTATACTGTTGTTTATTTTGCTTACTTACTTACTTATTAGTTGTCTTGTTCCGGAAAGATTTTAAGAAAGTTTATGAGAATGTATAAAATAAAACAAGAACTTTGAAGAAGGACAGAGTGAAAAAGAGCATAAAAGGAAAGGGACATCAGGTAAAGCCAGACATGAAACTAATACACAAATATATGGTAAGTTCCTGTACAATTGCTTTCTAGATGCCAATGTAAAAAGCAAAATCTGATTATGACATAATTCAGAGCATCCTAAAGTGACAAATTAGAAAAGCACAGCCATTTCTTGTACTTTTCTCCAGCAGGTTCTCAAACAACAAGATGTAACATACCATGTAATAGAACGTATTACGTTGGTGCAAAAGTAATTGCGGTTTTTGCCATTAACGTAATGACAAAACCACAATTACTTTTGCACCAACCTATACGACAATTAAGGTCCTCTTCAATGTCTTTATGGAGGTTATGCTGCATTTGGATGTGCTGTTTCTATTGTCCCTTAAAATATAGAGTAGCAGTGCTAAGACAATGGTCTCAAAGGCAATTACGTTTGACTGAAATCTCAGGAGAGAGATGCTGTATTGTACCACAAAGCTGAGTTGGTCCAGGATTTCTTATCCTTAGAAACTGTGTGAGATCATGTTTGCTGTTTTGAACTGCTAAGTTTGGGCAACTCATTATGTGGCAATAGATAACTAATATAGATTTTGGCCCCAAACTATCAGTTATTCAAAGTATGATTTATAGTGCTTACTTCATGCCAGGTATTTTACTAAGTACTATGTGAGTATTATCTTACTTAATCCTTATGTAACCCTGTGAGGAATGAACCATTATCAGACTATTTTACAAGTGGAGAAATTGAGGAAGCATTTATGCCAAATAAAGCCCTGGGAGTCTGATTCCAAACTTTGGGGCTTTTGTCATCCTGCTTTTCTGCCACTTCTCCTATCTCTCCCAACCAGATCAGGCCAATGGGTCCTGTGTGGGATGCTTTCTCACTGGAGATGATGGATATTCTTCCCAAGATGGTGAGAACTGGTTCTCAAGAAGTATTAAAAAAAAAAATCTTAGTACACCAGTTTGTGGTCCTCTGAAGCTCAATCCTACCTGCCTAAATTTTACTCCTTAGTACTTAATTTCTGTTTTGCGGGGAGAATTTAAATAAAATTTAACTTTTCTCCTTAAGTGAGGATAATAAAAAAAAAATTGAGAAACACTGTTTTATGACAAAGGCCATTCCAGACTTCTTCTCTGTAAGCCATTGTCCTGAAAAGAGAAAGTTCCTGATGCAGAGTAGCTGCTTGGTTAACACTATTGGATGCATAGATTCTGGTCTATGAGGTTTAAATCTGTAATTTGAAAATAATATCTCCAGCAAGAAATCAATAAATAACACAAGCTAAAGGGATGCTCTGGGTACCACAGGAAACCAAGGCCTCTGCAAAGGAGGGAGAGGCAACCCTGCTCTTAAGAGTGAAGGTTCAGAGCTGTCTGACACGAATACCACCTGTCAGTAACTATGATGGAAAATATTAGTTTACATTCTTCAGTTCCCTGGTGACTGACCATATTAGGCCTGAGCAACATATCTTACCACACTTGCTAATCTGTGGATTTCTAAAAGTGGATAATTAGTCCAGACAGACAGAGCTCAAAACGAAATGAGCTTAAGGTTTTCAGGAATTACAGCAGGTGCCTGACGGGTCTGCCGTTCAGGCCTGACCCATTTCTGCCCGTGCCTGGGGGAGAGCTCATCTCCACAGACTGATGGATCTACTGGCACGTTCACCCATTTATGCCCAAACTTAGGACTGCTAACCTGGTAACCTTCCACTCTGAGATAAGGCAGGAAAGTGGTGGCTGAAGCCTGAGTCCTTCTTCCAATCACTGCATCCTAAGCATATGGATAAATTCAGGCTTATGAGAACGTGATGAGGGTAAGAACAGAGACTCAGCAAGGCTGCTAGAACTGCCCGGAGTCACTCAGCCAGTCAGCAGCAGAGCTGAGCTAGAGTTCCCAGAGCCTGACACTGTCCAGGGTTTTAACCGTTAGCCCACACTATCTCCATGTGGGTGTTTGCTCTCTGCAGCTCTCCTCTTGGGGTAAGGAGAATGAAGGAAACCAGTTATTTTCTCCAGTAGAGTTCATGGCTTCTCCCTTCCCATCCCTCCCCACCTTCTGTCTGGTTTGAGTTTACTGTCAAAACACGCCCAGTCAAATTACTTGTCTGCAGACATTTTTGCTGGCCTTAGTGTATCCACAAGAGAGCTGTTAATGATTACCCTTCCTGCCCGTACTTAGCTCATCCTCAGAAGGGAACTGCTCATTATCATTCTCTGACTGCAGGCTGGGCTGTCTGGAAACAGTCAGGATTCTGGTGGTGGTAGAGCTGCAGCCCCGGCATTTTCTGCCGTTGGATCATGTCGCTATTAAAAGTGACTCCCGGCTCTTGGGAGGCTGTGGGCCTGTGGTACCTCAGGCCAGGCTTCTTGGAGCTTGTGAGAGGGTAAGTAAGTGGGGGCCAGGGAGGGGGGCACTTTTGTTCATAGTTGACTTCCAATGGCCCCCACCAAAGTCAGTTACATAATTGTCAGGACCCAGTACAAAATAAAAGTATAGAACTCTTTGTTCAAAAAGTGTAGAAAAAGTGCTTTTTCTTTTATCCCATGGTCTCTTTCAACTTGTCATGATTTTTATATATATATATATATTTTGCTATTGAATGTCACTCTGTCAAGAAAAATTAAACCTTTAAATTGTTGTCATAAATTTTAACATTCATCTTCATATTGTGCAATGCCAGTTTTCAATACAAAGTAAAAAACTTCTGCACAGTAAAGGAAACAATCAACAGAGTGAAAAAACAACCTACAGAATGAGAGAAAATATTTGTAAACTATTTAGCCTACAGGGGATTAATACCCAGAATATACAAGGAACTCAAGCAAAAACAGTAAAAAAAGAACAATCCAATTTTAAAAATGGGCAAATGATCTGAACAGACATTTATCAAAAGGAGACATACAAATGGCCAACAAATATATGAGGAAATGTTCAACATCAGTAATCATCAGAGAAATGCAAATCAAAACCACAATGAGATGTCATCTCGCCCCAGTTAGGAGGGCTATTAGCAAAAAGACAAAAAACAACTAATGCTGATGAGGATGCAGAGGAAAGGGAACTCCTATACACTGTTAGTAAGAAAATAAACTGGTACATCCACTATGAAGAATCGTATGGAGACTCCTCAAAAAAATTGCAAGTAGAACTACCATGAGATCCAGCGATCCCACCACTAGGAATTTATCCAAAGGCAAGGAAAATAGTATATCAAAGAAATATCTGCACCCTCATGTATATTGCAGCACTATTCACAGTAGCCAAGATGTAGAATCAATGCAGGTATGCAACAACACATGAATAAGTAAAGTATGTTATATATGCACAATGGAATACTATTCAGCCATAAGAAAGAATGAAATCCTTTCATTCGTAGCAACATGGGCGGAATAGGAGGACATTATTATGTTAAGCAAAATAAGCCAGAAACAGAAAGTTAAGCATTGAAAGTCTTCACTCATATGTGGAAGCTAAAAAAAAGTTGATCTCATAGAAGTAAAAAGTAGAACAGAGGATACTAAAGACTGGGAAGGATGTGGTAAGAAGGATAGATAAAGATATATTAAAGAATGCAAAATTACAGCTGGATGGGAGGAATAAGTTCCAGTGTTCTATAGCACTGTAGGATGGCTATCATGGATAATAACATATTATATAGTTTTAAATACCTAGAAGGAAGATATTGAATGTTCTCAACACAAAGAAATGGTAAAGGTTTGCGATGACAGATATGCTAATTACCCTGATCCAATCACTATCCATTGCATGCCTTGAAACATCACCATGTACCTCATGAATATGCACAATTATGTGTCAATTTAAAAAAAACTAAAAATGCAACTATAATGGTGTTTAACTCTATGTGAAATCAACAAAATTACACCCAGCATATCTCTTAGCTTGCACATGCATATGTATTTTGTTCTTATCAGAACGGGAAATCCTGCACAAAAGTAGCTCAGCTGTTTTTGTTTCACTTTTACCTTTGGCTTTCTGATGAAAAAGTTGAAAGGACTGAAAGGAAAAATGAACTTTTTCTTTCTTTTTATGTCATCATTTTCAACATAAATGGTTGACTAATACAGGCAAAGAATATCAGTATGAAAGGTTATAATAGAATCCTTTAGTTTTGTGTATTTCTGAACCTGTTGCTGCCCATTTTCTCCATTTGCAGCAAGTTCTGGCTGGAATGGAAAGCTTGGCCTCTCGGGAATTTCCATACCCCTGACTACTCATTTGTAAATAGAACACACATAGCCTGTACTTACTCTGAGTCTTGCTGAGTCCCATGCATGGCGGGCCTACCAGAATTCTGTGCTCATGGAGCATGGTGAACACTGTATAAATGGGGTGGCCAGTTGCGTGTATCTCTGCTTCATGAGCATGCTCCACTGTCCCTTTGGACTTCACTTACAAAGTGAAAGTTCAAAAGTAAAATGAAGAATTTCAAGATGACAGGACGGCAGTGAAACATAAAACCAAGCATGAAGTCCTCTTGAGCACAGGGCCCTGTGTGAGAAACACACATCGCAGGCCCATGAAACTGTCCCTGGTACCCACTCCATCCCCATAGACCCAGGCCTCATTCTACTACCAAGAGATAAAGGAGGAATGTTAGAAATGGCTGGAATTAGGCAGCAAAGTATGAGACAGCAATCATCTGTGAGGGGAGGAAAAAGTGTATTGAGGTTCAGATGTTCTCAATCCTGACTGCTTTTTAGAAAAACCTGGGGAATTTTAAAAACATGCAATGTCTAGGCTCCAGGTCTGGAAGTTCTGATGTACTGGATCTGGGGAAGGTCTGTACATGGGAATAGCCAGGTGACACAGAATCTGCCATATTTCACCCTCACGCTCTGTACCTGTTCAGCTGAAATAGGGTTACCTGAGGCTGCCTCTAACAACAAATAGTCTTGAGTGTCTGTTTTCTTTTTCGAGGGCATTTTGCTTGCTTATTTTTGGAACTATTCTATTAAATTGTTCTAATTAACAGTCGTTGACACAAAATAACAGTATATGTTCCATCTTTTTAAGCTAAAATCTAAAGTCGTTTTTATCATGTCTAAAATTTAGTGCAGTGAACACAAATACTTTGTCTGGACTATTTATTAAAGGTGCAATTCGACTCTTCATTTCAGCTCATCCCAGAGCCTAGATGGCTCTTCTCCATGTTAGGGATAGATATGACTAGTGCCTCACCCAAACCTACTGCATGCTTCCAGGTGTGTCTGGTTTTAGTATTCAGGTTTCAGATGTACTCCTGAGAAATATGGATGAACTAATCTATAAATTTGAACGTCTCACTATTTAAAGAAATCTCACACCGAATCTGTAATAAGAAAAATAATCTACTTTGACCTTTGGTCAATATTTAAGGTTATAGCTCATTTTACAATTAAGATCAATGAATATTTACAAGTTAAAAACTTCTGCTGGGCATAGTGAGAAATGCCCACAATCCCAGCTACTCAGCAGGCCAAGGCAGAAGAATCACTTGAGGTCAAGTGTTCAAGACCAGCTTGGACAAAATATCAAGATCTCATCTCTGAATAATTTTTTTTTAATTAGCTAGGTAGGTGCAGTGGCTCATGCCTGTAGTCCCAGCTACCAGGGAGGCTAAGGCCAGAGGATCACTTGAGCCCAGAAGATTGAGGCTGCAGTGATCTATAATTGCCCCACTGCACTCCTGCCTGGTGACAGAGCGAGATGCCATCTCTTAGACAAAATTAAGTGACATTCTTGTTTTTGCCATTTTTAAAAATATCCCATTCCAGTACAGACATCATGAAATATAGAGACTGAATGTTAGCAACCATTCAGCCCAGAGATTCCCCAACCTCATCGCCATTGGCTGCTGGGGGCAACTCCACTAACTGGGAATCTCATTCAGAGATTCAGATTCCTCACATCTGGTCTGGGACCTGATTAGTCATTGCACAAAAGCTCCTCTGCTGATTTTGATGATCAAGTAGGCTTTAGAATAATGGATCTAACTCAAAAGTCTTGCATTTTAAGCACACTTCATCCCTAGTACTAAAGTAAAGTCCTAGAAACAAAGGACTAAAGACATGTTTTTAACAGAAATTCTAGAAAATATAGAGAAATAAAAAGAGAAAGGTTATCCTTTATCTTAGATAGAACTACTGTTCGTCTTTCCTGTCTTTTTTTTTTTTACTGTATAAATGAGTGATGTTCAAAATACTATAGCATGGACATTTACCTAGGATTGTTCACTCTTTAGACTCTGAGTATGTATCAGGTAAAAACAAACCCTAAATATAAGGTTTTTTTTGTTTTTTTGTTTTTTTTTTAGACAGAGTCTCGCTTTGCCACCAGGCTGCAGTGCAGTGGCATGATCTCAGCTCACTGCAAGCTCTGCCTTCCAGGTTCAAGGCATTCTCCTGCCTCCACCACGCCTGAGCTACCACGCCTGGCCTAAGCATATGATTTAAAAAAAAAATTATATGACATAGTATATACCATTTGATAACTGGATTTGTTAAAACTTCAGTATATTTTTAACTTAAAAGGGGGAATTCTGGGCCAGGCATGGTGGCTCACTCCTGTAACTCCTGTAATCCTGGAAGGCTGAGGCAGGTGGATCAAGAGGTCAGGAGTTCAAAACCAGCCTGGCCAAGATGGTGAAACCCCATCTCTACTAAAAATACAAAAATTAGCCAGGCGTGATGGCGAGTGCCTGTAGTCCCAGCTAGTCAGGAGTCTGAGGCAGGAGAATGGCGTGAATGCGGGAGGCAGAGCTTGCAGTGAGCTGAGATCATGCCACTGCACTCCAGCCTGGGTGACAGAACGAGACTCCATGTCAACAACAACAAGAAAAGACTATGTCCTCCAATATGCCAATTGTCCTCCCAAAAGAATATGGCATTTAAAGGGTCTGGGGGGTGGGGGATAGAAAAGCGAGGCAAATGATAGAAGCCCCAGATAATTTTGCAAAGATCCTAGTATAGAGGATTCATCACTTCCTAGGGTATATATGGAAGTCTGGTATTCAGCGTGACCCTGAGGAGAGAATTAACAAAGAAGAGAAATCTAATTATCCTTTCAACAGAGACAGAAAAAGTATATGGTAAAATTCATCATTACCTCTGAGATAAAAACAATCTTAGCAAAATCGGAATTCTTAGCAAAATAGGAACATCTTTAATACAATAAAGATTATGTACAATAAACCCACAGTAAGGTAAGTTTAAGTATTATCATACTCAATGATGAAATAACAAAGGTAACTTTGAGCTTGAGAGCAACAAACAAAAAGAACAGAACAGGGACACTCACAATTACCACTTGTATATAACACCACACTGGACATCCCATTATCTTGCAAAAAGCCAAGGAAAAGAAAGAAAAGCTAAAGATTGCAAAGGAAGAGAAAAATTGTCATTTTCCACAGATAGTACAATTGCACAACTATAAAGTCTAAATAAAATCTAGAGCTAAATTATTGAACTAGCAAGATGGATATTTAAAAGTCAATTGTATTTCTTTATGCTAACAAAAAATTTTAGAAACTAACATTTAAAAATATACCATTTACAAGCTGGATGTGGTGACTCACGCCTATAATCCCAGCACTTTGGGAGGCCGAAGCCACTGGATCACTTGAGCTCAGGAGTTCAATACTAGCCTAGGCAACATGGCAAAACCCCATCTCTACAAAAAAATACAAAAAATTAGCCAGGCCTGGTGGCGCATGCCTATAGTCCCAGCTACTTGGGGGACTGAGGCAGGAGGATCACTTGAGCCCAGGAGATTGAGGCTGCAGTGAGCCAAGATCGTGTCACTGCACTCCTGCTTGCGTGACAAAGTGAGACCCTATTTAAAAAAAAAAGAAAAAGAAAAAATATATCATTTACAATAGCATCAAAACTACTGAATGCTTAGGAATAAATTCAATGAAAGATGCAAAGAACTCTACAGGGAAAATGGAAGGATGTATCATATTTGGTATTAAAACTGAAAAACTTAATATTATAAAGATGAAATTTTCCCCATGGTTGAGGCCAAAAACATTGGAGGCACCCTTGACTCCTCTGTTTTGCTCATATTCCAAATACAATGCACTAGAAAATTGTATTGGCTTTACTTTCAAAATGTAGTCTGGGTTCTCCCAAAAGCAAACATTGAGTCAAAATTCAAGTGCAAATAGCCCTCAGTATCTACATCTAGGATGCAACCAAACAGGCAGTGAAAAACATTTGAAAAACATAATAAATAACAATACAAAAATAAAAAGTAATTCAGTATAACAACTATTTATACAGCATTTATATTAGGTATTGTAAGTAATATGGAAATGATTTAAAGTATATGGGAAGATGTGTGTAGGTTATATGCAAATACTACACCATGTTATAACAGAGACTTGAGCATCCACAGATTTTGGTGTTCTTTGAGAAGCCTGGAACCAATCCCCCTTGGATACTGAGGACAACTGTATTTTATTTAGAATTTAATGAAAACCAATAAGGGGAATAGGGGAATGGAAAAGGAAAGGGAAGAAGTCAACATAGAGCAACATGTGAGCCACTCCAAGTTCACCCTTCATTGCCTGCTTTGCTATGTTACAGATAGGCCCTATAAATATTTCTCCTGTGCCAGCTGGCACAGTGTTAAGTATTTACAGTAGAGGGTGCTGGAAGGACAGTAGAATAGAAAGAGGTTTCATTTCTTAATTCTAATGCTGTCCTCTCCCCACATGCCTTAAGCTCATCCAGCAACTCCAGCAGCACCCAGTCTCCTGCAGTGCAAGCAGCTTCTCCAGGGCCCGGCTCTTGCAACCTGTTGTGACCAGCAGTGCCCAGCTTCCCCCGGAACTCCCTTGAACAGCCCAGGAGTGAAATGTCCCCCTCAAGGAGTTTGCTGTGACAATTTCCCCGGGCAATCCCCAAGGAAGTTTTGAGGTAAGTTCTGAGAGTTGAAACCTCTCTCGGACAGCTTTCCTTGACAATATGGAGGGCAAATTTCCAGAAAGTTCTACAGCATCACAACTCAGGGACTTCTCCACCATCCAGTGAGCTGTGAGTGAGGTGAGGTGTTCTTATTCCAGGTTCTTTACTTCTTGGGGTGCTCCACCTCAGCCCCAGGGGTAGTGGCTGTTTCTTATATCCACTAGTCCTATATTCTTCAGAGTTCTCTTTACATCTTACTATTTAATCCCTTGTTACTGCAAATCCAGTCCTATAGTATATAAGAGGAGATTAGAATATAATATTACATAATTATAGAACAAGTCTATAATTACATATACACCATGTATATGTGGCACATATACACCATGGAATACTATGCCGCCATAAAAAAGGATGAGTTTGCATCCTTTGTAGGGACATGGATACAGCTGGAAACCATCATTCTCAGCAAACTATCACAAGAACAGAAAACCAAACACCACATGTTCTCACTCATAGGTGGGAACTGAACAATGAGATCACTTGGACTCGGGAAGGGGAACATCACACAGCGGGGCCTATCAGGGGGAGGGGGGAGGGCGGAGGGATTGCACTGGGAGATATACCTGATATAAATGACAAATTGATGGGTGCTGACGAGTTGATGGGTGCAGCACACCAACATGGCACAAGTATACATATGTAACAAACCTGCACGTTATGCACATGTACCCTAGAACTTAAAGTATAATAATAATAAAAAATAAAAAATAATTTAAAAAAATTCCTTATATTAAACTTTTCCTGCTCAAATTACTATGTGATACTGCCTTCTCATTTAATTCTGGCAGATACAGGTACCTTATTAACCCAGCTGCCATGGTGGGCAATTACAGCTTAACTCCATGGGGAAATTCTGAAAAATAGTATAAAATATTCCACTTAAGAGGTAAGAAAGTCATGATGTTTTTACTTCAACTCCCGTCAATCACTGGTTGGGAGTAGCTTCTGGGAAGTGTGATTTGCAGAACTTCCAGCTTGTTTCCCACATAGCAGAGCACCTTCCACAATTCCAGAAAAAGACTTCAGGCGCCGAGTCAGAGATTCAGGTCAGTAGAAGTCCTGCAGAACACACTGAAGCAGTAGGGGCCAGGGATTACGACTGGGCCAGTGACGGAGTCTATTATAGCCCAATCACTGTAGCCACTCAGTTCTTCTCATGCCTCATATTCAGATCACTCCATTCTACCACTGTTCCCCCAGGGTGGTGGCTGGTCCCAATTTTTTTTGTTTGTTTGTTTCTACAAACAAGCAAGACAAGGCTTTAATGACAAGGATTACCTCCCTCTTCTACCACACATTCTAGATTCGTCTTCCTCTCAACCAGTATTCTGCTGGCTTAGATCTAAGCAGTTCCCTGGTGGGAGTGGGGTGGTACAGACCCTTTCCCCAACAGAGCCTGAATCCCAGGTTATCACGCCCTTTCCCTTGCCAAGCTATGTTTGCTCTAATTCCCTGGTGTTTCAGACATGATCCTTCCCATCCCCGTTGTGTGGCAGAAACCCTATTTCCTCAAAATAATTAGGATCAACAGTCACTCCTTTCTTTACCTGTTGATCTACTGGCATAAAAAGCCTATGAGTGTCGGCTATAAATTTAGTGGGACCCGGTCAGGCGCAGTGGCTCACGCCTGTAATCCCAGCACTTTGGGAGGCCGAGGCAGGCAGATCACGAGGTCAGGAGATCGAGACCATCCTGGCTAACACGGTGAAACCCCGTTTCTACTAAAAATACAAAAATAATTAGCCAGGCGTGGTGATGGGCACCTGCAGTCCCAGCTACTTGGGAGGTTGAGGCAAGAGAATGGCATGAACCTGGGAGGCAGAGCTTGCAGTGAGCCGAGATCACACCACACTCCAGCCTGGGCGACAAAGCAAGACTCTGTCACAAAAAATAAAAAGAAAAAGAAAATTTAGTGGGACTCTTCCATGTGCCCCTGGTGGAGCCATTTTTCTCCTGAGAATCGGAGCATCTGATCCAGCAGAGCCTAAAGTTGAAGGAACTGGAAGCACAAATTTCCAAAGTGGGACTGGAAGGAATGGGAGATGGACCATTCTCATTTTCCACTTTCTTTCTTTTTTTTTTTTTTTTTTGAGACAGAGTTTCATGCTTGTTACCCAGGCTGGAGAGCAGTGGTGCAATCTTGGCTCACTGCAACCTCTGCCTCCCAGGTTCAAGAGATTCTCCTGCTTCAGTCCCCTGAGTAGTTGGGATTACAGGCATGTGCCACGACGTCCTGCTATTTTTTTGTATTTTTAATAAAGACGGGGTTTCACCATGTTGGCCAGGTTGATCTTGAACTCTGACCTCAGGTGATCTGCCCTCCTTGGCCTCCCAAAGTGCTGGGATTACAGGCGTGAGCCACCGCGCCTGGCCTCATTTCCACTTTCGATTCCTGGCCATATGTATTCCATCTATTGTGTATCTGATCTGACACCATATAATGCAGTGCTTCCCGTACGTCAGTGTGCAATGCTTGGAAAGCTTGTTAACATTCAGATTTCTGAATGTTCTCTCCACCTCGGAGAATCTAATACAGAGGTCTGAGGCCAGGTCCAAGGAGTCTGTGGTTTTAACAAGCCCCCAGGTGTTGTTGATGCTCTAGGACCAGGGTCCACAGCTTAAGACTCACTGAAGTATATTTCACCTCTTGAGAAACAGGGTTGTGTACACCACAGGATGTCATCCCTAAGCTGGGAATCTGGATGTGCCTTTCAGGAGACCGCCCTATTTTTCCATCAGGCCGTATGATGTGGTGCCGTGATTCCACAGCCATGTGCCTGCCTCACTCCCCTTTTACTGTTAGGTAGGTCCCTTGGTAAGAAGCGATGTCAGGTGGGGTCCCAGGTCAATAAACCAGATGCCCCAGTGAATCCTGGGTGGTGGTTCTGGAGAGGCACTGTAGAGAAAGTGACCTTCTGAGCTCCTGAGAAAAAGCTCTCAGACATGAACAAGCAGACACAAGAATCTGGAATTGTCTGTTGCATTACTTAAGATAAGGTCTAAGGAAGAGGTAGGACATGGACATTTGTGCCACACACATACTCAGAATCAGATCCTCTCACCGAATCCACTGCAACGACTCAGTCCAGACTGCCATCATCTCTTACTTGGATTGTGTAATAACCTCTAATCGGTCTCCTTGCTTCCAGCTTTCTCCCCCGACTCCCCGGCCCCCACAATCTTCTCTCTGCATAACAGTGGGAATAATACTGTATTAAAATGTAAGTCAGAATATATCCTTCTTCTGTTCAAAATCCTCCAGTGGATGTTTCATGTGGAGGAAAATCCACAGGCTTACAATGACCTTCAAGGTTTGTGTGTCGGTAAATATTGGAAAGCTGCTGCCACTGGAAAACTTTGCAAAGAAAAAGATGCTGGAGGGTTAGTGGGAAAGTGTGCTGCTCTCTCTTGATTAAACATGCCTTTGGGAAATCTGGCTACTCCATAGTCAAGGATAATTGATATGCCCCACTTCACTGGCTTAGGGTGCAGCTTAAGATCGTATTTCTTGTGTGTTCAAATTATGACTCCCAGGCCTCATCCCACAAATTGAAAGAAGTGCATTTTTCTCTCCCTCCCAAGATAAGCCCATAATCCATGAGGAAATTTGCCTATACAAAAGAATTTGCATTGCTCATAATTTCCTCACCAATAAGAAACCTGTTATCAGCCAGGTCTTCTGAAGGGTCTTGTCTTCAGATGTTGCTTAGCTGCCACTCTCAGACCTTTAAAAGGGGCTACGCTCACTGTGGGTGACCCTTGCAAAGCTCTCAACACTACAGCTCTTTTACAACATATGTACAAAAATGCAGTCAAGTGCAAAAAATATGTACACACCTTCCCGAAGGTATATTTATTCCAGGCAACTGAGAGCAGAAGGCAGAAGGCATTTTACCATGAGCTCAGGACCAGCTGTCTTGTGATGATTTCTGTCCCCACTAGTAAGCCAGAGGCCATCAGCCAAAAGTACCCTGACTCTTATGATAATCTCCTCTTGGGAACCAATATGCCCATCTTCCGACAACTGGCCTCAATTGCGCAACTTCAGCCCATCCGACATTGCAGTAACTTTGAACCACACAGCAAGGGAGCCAAGAGCTTGCTCTCTCCCATCTCAAAAGGTCTTGCTACTGGAGGAGTAGGGATGGTTTTATCGACCTATAAGGATGGAGCATCTATTCCTGGCCTAATCAAAATATCCACCAGCTGATCATATGGGTATTCCGGTGAACAAGCCAGAACAAGAGACTACCCAAAGTGTGCTAAATATTTCTGCAACCTTAGAAAGAGGAAATGTTAGTTTCATGATAAGGATAATCCCCAAGAAGAAATTAGGAGCCTCTTCAGCTCTGGATTCATTATATTAAGCCTATGACAGGTGAAGCAGCACACATTAGGTTGCCAGCAACTAAAAGATAAATTCCCTTCTGTTGTGTGTTCCAATGACTTTTAAAATAACACAGGTATTTCCATTTAATTCTTTTTAAAAAATAAGTGAGAACTCCCCTAGTCTCTATTGATTCTAAAAAAAACAAAACAAAACAAAAAAACAAAAAAAACCCCAAAAAAAATCCATAACATCCAAAACACTACTTTCTATCCATTACTTGGTGCAGTTGCCAAATGGACGATTTTTTCCCTCCGAAGTTATTTCACTCAATCATTGGGCTGGAAACAGGAAAGGGGAACATTCCGGCGGGCAATCCCTAAATCCCTTGAAAGCATCTTTACAGTGTGCCATGCCAGCCTTCAGTGGGATCTGATGAGATCTGTATGTGCAACGTTCAGGCACTTTTAAAAATCCCAATTGAAATTATTCCATCCTAGCAGGCTGTTTTCATGATTTTTACAGCACGGGCACAGAAGTCATTAGTTCCATGACTAATCTCAGCCCTGGAGCAAGCAGGGACCACATTCCCTTTTACAAATTCAAAAATACAACAACAACAACAAAAAACAAACATATTTTCAGAGCTCCCGTAAAGACGGATGACCATCATCCATCTAAGATTTTTTTAAAGTGACTTCTCACTTGCTTCTCTTGTCTTTAACTTCTCTCCCTCCTCAAGGGGAAGGTAAAGAAACAGAAGGAGCAAGTCAGGATGAATACAGGGGATGCTCTGTTGGTCCCGAATTGCTATTTAACCTTTTAAAACTGAGGAGCAGAAGGGAATCCTCTCCACCAAAAGGGTCATTTCTCTTTGCTTCGCCCTACATGGAACCCTATATCAACACCTTTTTCTTCTGAAATAAAGTGAGATCAAGTGTCTGAGGCTGGGGAGGCAGACACAGATTTTCAAGTTGTAAATCCAAAGTGCCCTCTTCTCTTTAGAGAAGGAAGGAAGTAAACTCCACCTGTGACCCACACCTCCACACACTGGGTACAGCATGATGCCAAGTGAATGAAATTCAGTAACGATAGCTGAACCTTTATGGTGTGATCCCCACCAAAATGTTGAATTGTAATCCCCAGTGTTGGAGGAGGGACCTGGTGGAAGGTGAATGGAAGATGGGAGTGGATATCCCCCTTACCTTTCTCATGATAGTGAGTGAATTCTCACATGATCTGGTTGTTTGAAAGTGTGTAGCATCTCTCACTTCACTCTCTCTCTTCTGCCGGCCATGTGAAAATGTGCTTGCTTCCCCTTTGTCTTCCACCATGATTGTAAGTTTCCCGAGGCTTCCCCAACCATGCTTCCTATACAGCCTGTGGAACTGCGGGTCAATTAAACCTCTTTTCTTTACAGATTACCCAGTCTCAGGTAGTTCTTTACAGCAGTGTAAGAACAGACTAATACATGGTGATAATATATTCAGGCAGATTTATACCCTGAGAAAGAGGTTTTACGGTAACAGTTTACGTGAATAGAGCCATATGCAGTAGTCACAAAGTTGTTCATTGAAATGCAGGAGGAGGCTTGAGCCCAAGTCCCAGTGATACTGTCTCCTAGCTCTGGACCCTTATCTAGGCTACTTAGCCCTTAAAATCTAGAAAATACAAGTATTTCACAATACTTTTTGGAGAATTTAGTGAGACAATACATGTACAGTGCTTTGTAAACACAAAAGAACTATAGTACCTTTAAACTGCTGAGAGTTTTTTTTTTTTTTTAAATGACACAGACTATAGCAAGAGTATTATAAACCTGGAATGCCAGCACAGGCCTATAAAGGAAAACTATGATTTTTTTTTTTAATTTTACAGGGTAAAAACTTAAGTCTCAGCACTAATACCGATGTTGCCTTTTATCCTTTTGATTTAATTGATCTGAGAGGCAACCTGGGTGTTGGGACTTTGTAGGGCTCCCAGACGGTTCTAAATTGGCAATGCAAGTTGACAATCACTGCGTTAGGGAGTTTCACTCCTTGCTCCTCATAGTATGGACCAGCAGCACAGGAATTGCCTAGAAATGCAGAATCTCAGGCCTCACTCCAGATCTTCTGAATCAGAACGTGCAGAAATTTAACACAGCTTCCAGCTGATTCGTGTGCACAAGTTTGAGAAGCACAAAACTAAGTCAGAGCTAAACTGCAGAACTTGAATTTGAATCCAGAGCTAGTGAATTGCAAAGCTCTATTCCTAATGAGATGTCTTCCCACTCTGCGGCTACTAATGTGTTCAAATGTCCTTTTAAATAACTATAAACTTCTCACCTGATCTTCGCAGCAACACTGTTAGGCAAATAAAGATTAATCTCCATTTGATAGATGAGGAAACATGAAGATTCTGCCTCCCTGCCTAAGTCACATAGAGAGTAAGGTATCAGGTTTTGAAATCAGGTTTTCTGAATAATCATATGTGATTCAATGATGTATTTCCTTAAGAATGTTTTTGTAACTTTGAAAGATCTTTTCCCCCTTAACCCTGGCTGGTGTACAATATCCTTTTCTTTTTTCTCTGGGTTTTTACAACATTATTCCATCCCATGCTGAGTTGCAGAAGGAGTTGTGCTGGGGAAAATTCCACTATGAAACATTCTTTGCTACAAATCACAGCTGCTCGTGAGGACTTCCGTTGCCAACCTGCCCCCTATCCCAGTCCCTGGACTTCCCTAAAACAACATTCCATCTGAAGGGCACAGGACGGTGCCAATCATGGGTGGAAAGCAAGGCACAGAAATCTTGGAGACGTGACAGAAAAGCAGTGTGGAAGCAAGTGTACCCAAACATTCCCCATGAGCCTGTGTTCAGGCGCATCCACCAACCGAGCGAAAAACAAATGGGATAAAAGGTCATTGTTGGAACCTGATTATAAGTCCCACAGGACAATGCCATATTGTCAGGATGCCCCCTCAGAACACTTCCCTGGTGATAACACTGGTATGTGTGTGGCTTGGAGAAGTCCCAGGAGCAAGAGAAGGCAACGTTGGTATGTCAGAATATTCGGCAAGCTCAGTCTTGCAAAGTTCATCATAATTAGGGGAGTCATAAAATCCTAGAGCTCGCCCCAGCCCCCTCACCCCTATAGTCAGGATTTTCAGCTTCAGTGGAAATCTAGTAGCAGTTTTTGTGGTTTGTCTTGAGGGGTGCCAGGGATGAATTCTACTCCTCTTCCCATCTTCTCATACCCTTAATGCACAACAGTAATGACAAAAACCAGAATCCCTGTTAGAACTTGAATATCCATGGAAATTATCCCCATAAAATATTGGGGTCAGAAAAGACCTCAGAAATTATCCAGACTGAATATCTTTAAGCACAGAGAAGCAAACAGACCTGTGGCTGGCAGCCTTCGAATGGCCCTCAGTCCTTACCCCCTGGATCCATGCCCCTCATAGAGCCTTTCCACATGAAATAAGGTGGATCTGTGCAGCCAACAGGATACTGCAGAAATAATGGTGTGTCATGTCTGAGGTTTGGTCACAAAAGATGTTGCAGTTTTGTGTTGCTCTCCTGAATCGCCTGTCCTGGAGGAAACCAGTTGCCATGCCATGAGGCCACTTACAGAATGGAGAGGAATTGAGGTCTCCAACCACAGCCACAAGCTGCAGCAACCCACCTGTCTGCTTGGGAGTGAGTCCCCTTGGAAGCAGATCTTCCCCCCCTCCCATGTCAAATCTTCAGATGACTGAAATTTGAGATTTCATGAGAGACTCTGAGCCAGACTACCCAGCTTCGACACTCCTGAATTCCTTACCTACAGAAACTGTGAGATCATACCTTATTATTGTTGTTTTATGGCACTAAGTCTTGGGGCAATCTGTTACCTGGCCATAAATAACAAATTAACTGCCAAAGGGGTTACAGGACATATCCAGAGGAAAAAAGCTAAGAATTAGCTTTTTCGGTGTAGTTCATACTCACTGTTGTGGGCTACAGTGGTCTCTGCTGATGCAATTGGTCCCTGCCTATCGGTCTGACCTCTGGCTCAGTATGCTGCAGCCACATTTGGCCTTCCACTAATTTTTCATCTACTACTTCCCTACTTCAATTTCTCTCAAGGGCTTTGAGACTTCCTTTGCACTCTGCTCCCAGGGGTTCACGTAGGAGGATACTTCTTGTTCAGCACTCAGCTCAAAGGTCACTTCAGAGAGGTTTTCTGTGGCTACCAGTTCTAAGGAAGCTCCTTCTCTCAATGCCCTCCTCCCACCCGCTGCTGCCTGTCACTGTGCATGACATCACTCAGTTGATGTCCTGCATAGCGTTTGACACTCTCCAAAATTATTTATTTTTATGCCTACTCAATTATTGTCTCTCCCCAGTTGAGTACAAGTTTCACAGAAGTACCTTGTTTTTCTTATTTTCTTCTGTATCTCTGGAAGAGAAAAAGGGGCTTGCTATGGTAAGATGGTCAACAGCATTTGGAAGGAAAGGAATGAATAAGGAGCCCAGCACGATGGCTCATGCCTGTAACCCCAGCACTTTGGGAGGCCGAGGCGAAAGAGCACTTGGCTCCAGGCATGCCAAGCTGCAGTGACCTATATGGTCATGCCACTGCACTCCAGCCTGGGCAACAGAGCAAGACCCTGTCTCTAAAATATAAAAAAGGAATGAAAGAAAGAAGGAAGGAAGGAAGAGAGGAAGGGAAGAAGAGAGGGAGAAAGAAAGGGAAAGTTTAGAAGGAAAGACATAGGTATTTGAAATATTTTACCTACAACTTTGGGAACTACAACCTCAACAAGCCTTCGATTCTCCCTTCCTCACTACCACCTTTATGCCCAGATGGAAACAGGGGCAGAAGAAGGGGGCTGTGATGCACCGCAAAGAAAAAGAGGTGTTTCTAATTGGTGTTCCAGGCTCTTTCGAATGAAACAGAACAATTTATATTGTTTGAATCATAAAACATCTAGAGAAAAATTTCAGGGGAATCTCTGACCCACAAGGCCTCAGGGATCTGGGTCTGCAGTGCTCCTTACTCTGTTTCTATAATACTTTCCATTCACACCAGGAGGGAAAGATCTGGTCGGGTTGGATTTATTTCCCATTTGAGAAAGTCTGGGCTCAAGAGGCTTGCTCAGAGAACCAAGTCTAAGAAATGTATCTTTAGGGTCTAAACCCCAAAAGGGAGAGGCCGCAGTAAAAAGAGCTCCAAAGAATGAAGTCATGAAATGTAAAGAAAGGAAACTTTGGGCTAAAGATGAAAGGCCTTCTTAACTGTGAAAATCTATTAGAATATGTAATACTCTCTCAAGAATAGAAGCCCCATTCCTTACATTATTTAACACAAGGGAGAACAAAGAACTGGAGAACATACATTGATCCCACTTCAGCTCCTGAGAGGATAGGAAAAATGACCTAATGGTGACTTCCTATCTCTAATTTACATGATAATTTGAATCTGAAAACATTGGAAAATAATGAACCTGACTCTCCCAATAGCAGGAGGACAAATGGGCTGTAGCCTCTGGCATCTCTGCAGATTTCTGTGGAGGGAGGAGAACTTCCATGTAATTCCACAGCACTGCCCAAGAGGCTGCTGGACTGTGGCTCAAACCTAGACACAGCCAGGTTGTGCAGAAGAGGATCACAGTGTCCCAGTCCCAACACCCGGACCCAGGCAAGCCTACAGCTTCCTCTGGCCAAGATTAGACCAGTAGTGTCTAAGCAACAAGTCTTCCGAAAGGAGAGGGAAAAAAAACAAGAGAAGGCACAGGAAAAATATTTTCAGTCTTGGAGCTCAAAAGACGTATCTCAAGTTCTGCCACGTGGGAAGGGTTCCGCTACTGTTCCTGGGGTACAGCAAGAGTTGCAGACAGTATCGGAAATACACACTGGGGGATTAAACATGACCATTGAACAATTTCAGACTCACAGAATCTCAGACCTAGAAGAGACCTCAGCATTTATCTAATGTCACTTCCTCCAGTTTCAAAGAGAGCTGTGTGCCCAGAAAAGGAGAATGCAATCCAGGGAAATACTGATAAGAGCCTCAAAGCAAAGGGTACTGGAAATACAGTATTCGCCTCAGCCCGCAACAATGAACGTGGAGTTTAGTGAAAGCGCTGGCTTCGTAAAGTGTCTGGAAGACGGAAGACAAAGAAACAACAACTGGAAATACGGGTAAAACCTGAACAGTGTGAGACTGTACTTTGCAAACTTTCCTAATTTGTATGCAGCCTGCATTTCACTTTTCTTTCATGAGAGTGAAATGTGTGCACTTTGAAGGTTTACTGGCTAAGTTGGATGGGAAAGGAGCCCTGAAGAGGCAAAATCGTTTTGGGGTGGGTGTCAGTGACCATGTATTTTCCATTTTTATACCCACAGTGCCCAACCTGGTAGTAACTACTTCATTCGGTAGAAAGTGAGCATAAAAGAGGGGTTTCCATGACCTAATATTGGGACAGAACCCCTGCCTCCCAGGGTGGTGGACGTAAACCTTTTGGACAGATAGAAGTCACCTTCTGTCTATTTTGGATTCTCTGAGGGATCAGGAACACTGTCTCAGCCACTTAAGAGGGGAGTGACTTAAGAGTTCACAGCCAAGTAGGATAAGAACTGGGATTTTGCTGTTGTCACCTCCTCTGCTTCGGTGGAATAAATAATAAGGCATGAGCTTGGAGGCCTTGCTGCTAGTTGGAGAGAGCAGGAGAAAGCTCTTGGGGGCTGATGGGGGTTATGGAGGTCTGGTTGGGCTATGCAGCAGAAGCACACAGGAGAAAGGCTCCTGTAGCGGGTCCTTCCAGGCGTCTGTGACGCCTTCACAGAGCTCACTCCAGAGCTCTGCTCTTTGAGGAAAAAGAATCCCTGGCTTGTGCAGGAGATCTCCATTCTGTGGATGCTCCATTTGGAGTTCAGCTTTGGCAAGGGGGGAGGGGTGTGGACGACAGTGCTCCCCTCCCATTGCCTGGGGGGATTAAGACGCTCTATTGTCCCTGGCCTGATGGCCCCCGTATTTGCATATATCAAGTCCCTGGGGCTGGGAATAGTGGCGCGGGCTGCACCTGCTGCCCTGGGTTCCAAGGGCTGACCCCGGTCAGACCTTCCAGGTAATTCCATTTGTGTCATCACAGATTCAGAAATCCAGGCTTGGGAGTGGAATAATGACTCAAGAAGGGAGCGGGAGACATGGGTAAACACACACGTCCCCGGGATGGCTGAAAGTGGTCAGAGGTCTGGGAAAAGAACGGGCTTTGAATCCTTGGCGTTCTTTTAAACAGGCCTTTATTTGGAGAGCCTTCCAACCTCCTAAGCCTCATTGAACTTGAAAAGCTACAAGCTTCCTTTCTTTCCGGAGACCCTCTGGCCTCTTCGCTTACCTCTTTCATCGAAGCCATTGTTAGGGGCTGCATTAGTGGGAGCCACCGATCCTTCAGAGAAGGCAGCAGTATCATATCACAGATGTAAAAATGACAGAACAAAGGCTCTGAACAATCCAGAGGAGGGTCGAGGGGGCCCAGTGTCGCGTCTGAGGGGATTGACGCCTGGGCCCCCGCTTCTCTGCATAAATAACATTTTTTCAGTTTACAAATTGCTTACCCCTACAGCATGTGCTTTCTTGCTGAGAACAACTACTATTTCCACTGGACAGGTGGGAAATCTGAGACTTGCCAATGAGACACTAGAGGACATAGGTCAGTGATGTGGCCTGGAAGGAACCTCAGAATTCAGGCACTACGTCCCAAGATCTCCCACCAGATTGCACCACAGCAAGGAATTTTAAGACAAGGTTGCTTGAGGCTTTCCACTTAAGCAAGAATTGGCTAAAGTGTTCAAGATAACTACGATGGATCATCCTTGCCATGGAATATTTTAGTGGCAAATCAAGGAAAATAATTTTTTGTGTCCCCCAAGATATTGCAGAGCCTGGGGCTCAGGGCTTGGCAACAGAGCTGCTGACAAACAGCACCCTAAGAAGCATTAGCAAATGAATAGTTTAATTGAAGTGTGCCCAGATGAACCAGAGCAGGGCTGGCTGGAGCCACATGAGGAAGCCTCACCAGCTGCTCTCCTGCCTATCTCATCTGCAGGCTTTTCCCCTGCCCTCCATAAGCCCCCAGCACTCCACAGTTCCTGACATTTGCTCTCCAAAATCAGGAATTGTCATGACACCAACCCCTGGAGGTTGTTGGCTAATTGACCTCATTTCAATGTCATTGGACTCTAGCCCAGTGTTGGAGCTCACGGTTATTTGCATTTTCACTTAAAAAAACAAAAGAATACTGTAATTACCTACAGTAAATTCACTCTTTTATAATGGACAATTCTATGTGTTTTGAAAAATGCATACGGTTCATAACCACCATCACAATCACAATATAGAACAGCTCCATCACTCCTCCCTGCCTACAATTAATTCTCTCATTCTACTTTATACTCAATTAAATCCCCCACCTGCTGACCCCATAGTTTTGCCTTTTCTAGAATATCATAAAAATGGAGTGATACAGCATATTGCCTTTTGAGTTTGGCTTCTTTCCCTTTGCATAATGGTTTTGAGATTTTTTCATGCTGTTGTGTGGATTGACTTGTGTTTCATTCATTTTCATGGCTCAATAGTACTCTATTGCATGAACGCATCATATTTTGTTTAGCCATTCACCGACATTTTGGTTTGTTTCCAGTTTGGAGAAATTTTGAACAAAGGTCACTACAAACATTTGCTGACAGTTTCTGGGTATGTTTCTATTCTCTCGGAGAAATGCCCAGGAATGGGATTGTTCATTATCTGCTTAGTACATGATTAACTTTATAGGTGACAGTTAATCGCTTCCCAGACCAAGTGGATTTTTTGTCTGTGCCATTGCTGCATCTCTATCAGCAACACAGAGTTCCAGTTGCTCTACAACTTAATATTGTCTTTTTAAATATATATAATATGTATATTATATATGTATGATATATGATATATCATATATGTATAATATCCTGTTTTGAAAAATGTATACAGTATATATGTATGTATATGTGTATCATATATGTATATGTGTAACATGATATATAGCACATATGTATAACATATATGTGATTATGTTAAGTATTTTATA
>NW_012113697.1:973185-995909 GCF_000951035.1 Colobus angolensis palliatus | reverse complement strand
TCAGCAGAAAACTTACCTTTTCCATATAGCTTTTCTGGGCACCCTTATTCATTCCCAGATGTAAGTTGAACAGACCTCTCCTGACCTCCATTCACTGTCACCTTCATTACATAACTTTTATATTCCGAGATACAGTAACCATTACATATTTGTATCTGGGATCCTAATTATTGTGTTACCTTACAGCTCTATTTCCTATAATTTTCACATTCCATATTAGTTTTTAAATGTATATTTATTGATTCCATAAATACTTATATTATTTCTATTATATATACACAAATATAAGTACATATTTATATATTACATGTAATTAATATATTTTATATATTTAGAAATATAATTATGTGTGCTTGTGTGTGTGTATAATTGCCCTCATAGGGGCAAAGAAGGAAAGCTTCCCCTTTCTCCCTCCGAAGGTTCATGGAAAATGAACTGACAAAGGCAGATCAACAAGAGAAAAAGGCAGAAACATTGTTTAATGTGCATAGCATGGAGGAATGGCGGGAGAATGATCAATCAATAGCCCCGTGGGGAGCAGAAACTTACATGCCCTTCTTCATAGGAAAGGGGAGCTGGGGATGTAGGAGTAAACGATTTTTAGGGGAAATGAATGGATCAAATGCTCAGACAATGGTAGGTAAATAAATACCTTTGGGAATTGAATGGGACTGGAGAACAAACAGTTGTTTGGGATGAAGTTTGACTGGGTTTTAATTGTGGTGTTTAACGTTTAGTCTTTTCCTCTATGATATGAGTTTTAATCTCTGTTTAGTGAAATTTCAGGGAAAGTGTTGAAGCCAATTGTGTTTCTCTTTGGGGGGTCCAGTTACTAGGTAGATAATGAACCTTCAGAGTACAACTTCATCCTATGCTTTGGGAGAGACAGAGAATCAGAGAGATGGAGCAGGAGAAGGTCAGAGGGAGACCTTGGTTCTCAGGCTCATACCTGGGGCCTTTTAGTTTTCAAAGCACTCAGCATACCAAAGAGCCATATTTTGGGGAATTGTTTTCTGTGCCCTCAACACCAAGAAATTCTAGTAGGTATGTAGTGATGTCTCATTATGGTTTTTATGTTTCAGAGACAATATCTTGCTGCGTCCTCTAGCTGGAGTATAGCAATCTTAGCTCACTGCAGTCTCAAACTCCTGAGCTCAAATGATCCTCCTGTCTCAGCCTCCTGAGTAGCTGGTACTATAGATGTGTAACCACAATACCCAATTTCACTATGGTTTCAGTTTGCATTTCCCTAATGACTAATGAGGTTGTGATGGCAGCCGTGGCCCATCTGGAGGGGCCACTGCGAAGATGCCAGCTGCCACAAGGGAGGTGCGGCTGCAGTTGTGTGCTCTGTGGGGCCAGCAGGAACTGGAAACAGGTGGGAGCCCCACCCCTTACCGAGCTGGCACAGGAGTCCCAGGCTCCTGGGCACGGCTGCAGCCACTCAGCCGTGGCTCCAGAATTGGGCATACTTGAGCTCTTGGGGACCTGGGAAGTCCCCCCACCAACCCTGCAGTCTGAGAAGGGCCTGCTCCAACTCCCTGGCCTCTCCCTGCTCCCAGCACCTGCTCTGATATCGGAACAAAGTTGTGGCTGAGCCTGGCTGCATGTGAGCACACTCAGGGTGGCACTAACACAGCAGTTCCCTGCTCCCTCGGCCCCCTCTGGACTTTGGGCGCCAACAAGCCTGTGAGCAAGGTCGAGAGGGAGCTGAGGGTGGCTCAGCACCGGCTTGCAGGCACCCCTCAGTATAAATAACCTGGACCCCATGGACAACATATTGATAGTGGCAGGAGGCAGATAGGCTCCTGGGCAGAAAGGGGCAGGTACCCGGCGAAGCCTCACCTTCAAGCCAGGGCTGGCCTGAAGCCTGGGAGCCAGGTTGTCAGTTCTGGGTGGAGTTCATGGCCCAGAGTGAGAACTTATGTTGCTTTATCTGGGCCTCCCCATAGGCACCCATGGACCAATCAGCAGGCACTTCCTCCCTTCTGAGCCCATAAAAACGCCAGACCCAGCCAGACTCAAACAGACATCAAGACTACCAGCTGTAGGAAGGCGCTACCAGCTGCAGGAAGGAGCTACCCACTTTAGGTCTCTTCGACTTGTTGGGATGACCTGCCTGAGGAAAGGAGCTACCCACTGCGGGTCTCCTGAAAGCTGTTCTGTCACTCAGTGAAGCACCTCTCTGCCGTTCTCACCCTCCAGTTGTCCACTTACCTCATTCTTCCTAGACTCAGGACAAGAACTTGGGACCCACCAAATGATGGGACTGAAATAGCTGTAACACAACCCTTGCTCACCACATTGTGGGTGATGAGAAGGACAGAAGAGCTATGGACTTTTGGGGAGCCCAGATCTAGGGACTCCCCAAGCCAGGGTTGTGACACCCTTTTTGCGGCTCTATGGTTCCTGGAATCTCCAAGCTTCCAGGCATCACCACATTCCCCAACTCCAGACACAGGTGCCTGCAGCAGAAGCCATGTGTGGTAAATTTGGTCCAGCTGCAGCCTTGCATGGAGCCAGCACCTATGCCATGGCCTGAGCTGTCCACCCTGCTGCAGCAGCCAGAATGCCTGGCTGTGTACAACGGCTGGATCCTGCGCTCACTCACTCACAACCCCTTGCTGCTCTTCACCTGGCTTGCCCTTGGCAGGTTTGGGATCCAGGTGTGAGCCAAGCACACCCTGCTGGGCTAAGTAGGTAGAACAAACTCCACAGACACGAGCAATACTCAGGCAGAAGGTGCCGCCGGCCACAGATGTTTCCGGCTGGTGAAGTGACACCCCAGGGATCCCGTGACAGTTGCAATTTAAACTTTTAATTTCTGTTTATGGACTGGAATCTTGTTGACTAGTTCAAGTAATTGTAATACTCAACTGTAGGCCTCAGTGATTTTCATGTGTTTGTTGGTTAAGCTTGATTTTTTTTCAGCCCCTGTAGGATCAGGGTATCTCCGTGATGGTAACACAATCTACCCAACTGAAAAATTTAGAAAAACTTGGAATCATTCATGACACTTCCTTCCCCAGCACATCCAACCATTACCATTGTGCCCTTGTAAATCTGCCCTTAAGTCTATTTACTGAACTCAGGTTTGATGTCTTAGTTCTGCTGGTTGGAGCTGAATCACAGGTCTAGGTTCAAGGCCAAAGTTCACTAAGACTTCTTAGTACCCCTCTGGCCTTTTCCCTAGCCCCACACTCTCATTTTGGCCTGAATAGCCTACCAAAGCAAGAAGGGAATTAAAGGTAGTCCTTCTTCCTTGGTTAAGACCTGCTTGCTTGAGCCTACCAACCTTGCCTTCTATCATTGATTTTATCATGTTTTCTTTTTCTTGGTAAATTACTAAACCCCTGCCCAATCCGAAAACTTGGACTATCAGTCTGTCATTTTTTTCTTAATTTTCCAGATTTCTATCCTTAAAATTTTCGAACACACAAAAATGTTAATGGAATGAGACAATAAGCATTTGTAAAATTATGCCATATTTGCTTTATCTGTCCTCCTATTTTCAGTTGAACCATTTTAAAGTAAATTGTAAACAACTTGCCCTTTCACAATTAAATGCTTCAGCTGGAATCTCCTGAAAATAGACATTATCCTACATCCTTCAATATGATTATCCTGTTCAAGAAAATTAACACAAATTCTCCAATATCAAACTGGTGCTCCCTTTGGGGAAAGGCAAATTTCCCCAAATGCCTTTATTTCAGTGATCCAGAGCCTAGTCAGGGTTTATGCATTTGGTTGTTATATCTCTTTGGTCTCTTTTAATCTGGAAAAGTCCCCTCAAAGTAAGTATTTCCTTTTCTTTCCTTTTTTTTTTTTTTTTTTTTTTTGAGATGGAGTCTCACTCACTCTGTTGCCCAGGCTGGAGTGCAGTGGCATGATCTCGGCTCATTGCAACTTCTACCTCCTGAGTTCAAGTGATTCTCCTGTCTCAGCCTCCTGAGTAGCTGGGACTAGAGGCGCATGCCTACACCCTTGACTAACTTTTGTATTTTTGGTAGAGATGGGGTTTCACCATATTGGTCAGGCTGGTCTCGAACTGCTGACCTCAGGTGATCCACTCGCCTCGGCCTCCCAAAGTGCTGGGATTACAGGCATGAGCCACCATGCCCTGCCAAAGTATGTATTTTCTTACTTTGACTTTTGTGATGATGGCAAGCCAGTCATATTACAGAATGTCCCAAATTCTGGGTTTCTTATGTTGTTTCATTATGGTGCCATTTAACTTTGTCCTCTATTTTCTGCAAACCAAAAGTTGCATCTAAAGGGTTCATCAGGCACAAGTTAAAGCATGCTCATAAGTATCCTGCATGGGTGATGCTCTGCATTTCATAAATGCATCACATCAAAAGGCATGCAAGGCAACACATCCTACCGTTAGTGATACTACATTTGATCACCTGATTAAAACGCTGTTTTTCCCCTTTGGTATTTACCTATAATCTGTGGGAGTGAATTTTGGCACCATTTGAACATCCTGTTCCCCCTCAGCCCGTCACCTAATGATTTGATCGTCCATTGTTTATCCTTGCCTGAATCAGTTACCTCACTGGAGGTTTCCAAATGGTGACTTTTAAACTCTATTTACTTTCCATAGTTATTAGCTTGCATTTTTCTATAAAAATAGCTTTCCATCATTAACAAACTATACTTCATCCTAAAAAACAGGGTAAATGCTTAGTTTTCCCCTTTAGTTATCAATTCTTGGAATAAGGATTTGGTATAATACTCACTGTTAGTGGTGGCAAGCGAGTTTTCATTTTTTTTTTTTTTTTTTCTGTCTCTCTCTTTTTGTGCATCCATGAAGACTCCTCGATTTTGGGTGTTTCAATCACCTACAGCCAATATGTTTTTGATGCTTCTCTGAAACTGAATTTGACCATTAAGAGCCCCTCAAGCTGCCTTCTGCACCTTTTGATATTTCCCCATTATCTCTGAGAACTTCCTTATTTTCTGGGGCAACGAGGTATCCCAGACTCACTTTGTACTTTTCCTGCTCTAGACCTGGATTAGCAATTTCACAGAGGAGCCTTATCTTTTTGCTGCTGGGGAATGGTATTTAGAAAGCAAAATCTAGGTGTTGGAGGTGTTGATTATTACTTGGGTGTCACTGTTCCTAGGTTCTCTGTGGGAACTGATATATAATATATACAGATTTTTAAAAATAATAGTGCACGTTAATATTTCAAATTCAATTGAACAATACAGTTTTTTTCCCTTAACTTTGATTTCATATTACTATCTCTGTTTCCTTACATGAAAAATCTTGGTTCCTACAAATATTGAGATATATACTTATTTCCTTTATCCCACACTATATATAAGCCTGCTTAAAGTTATAATGCTATCAAAAGTATTCAGTGAACTTGAACATTTCTTTGCAGTTATCATTATTTTCCCATTTTTCTTATAATACAAAAAACAATAGCATGCTAAATGTACCAGCCTGCACCTTGCAGGTTTTTTCCCTGCACATTGCAGGTTTTTCCCCATTCTTTCTCATAGATGGGGAAGGTCTACTTATCAGAACACATAGACCTTATCGGTACACATAGACCATCCTCATTCTTTCTTATGACTGCCTAGTAATGTGTGCAGTAAATATACTGTAGTTTATTCAGCCAGTCTGTGAGTTATGAGAATTTGGGTTGTTTCTAATAATATGCTATAGAAATCATTCCACATGATAGTATGTTTTTAAATTTGATAGGACTTTCCATCCTCTTCATTGCTGTTCTAAATTCAAGATTTCCCTGGTTATTCTTGCTTATTTACATTTTTTTCTTTTCTTCTGTTTTATTTTGAGATGGAGTCTCTCTCTGTTGCCCAGGCTGGAGTGCAATGGCACAATCTCAGCTCACTGCAACCTCCACCTCCCAGGTTCAAGCAATTCTCCTGCCTCAGCCTCCTGAGTAGCTACAGTTACAGGCACTCACCATCATGCCTGGCTAATTTTTGTAGTTTTGTAGAGATGGGGTTTCACCATATTGGCCAGACTGGTCTTGAACTCCTGACCTCAGGTGATCCACCCACCTCAATCTCCCAAAGTGCTTATTTACATTTTTTAAAAATACAAACGTTCTCTCTATCTCTTAGTGGGAGGTTGGGGGAGGTTTGTATGTATGTGGAAAAAGTCTTGATATTTCTATTGGAATCATTTTAAATATATATTTATTTGGAAGGAATCAACATATTTATAATTTGGAGTCATCCCAACTAAGAACATAAAATGTCTTTCCATTTGTCCAAGTCTACTTTTATGTCTTTTGGCAGAGCTGTAAAACTTTCTTGACATAATTTTAGCCAATCTCTTGCAAATATTACCTCTAGGAATTTTATCTTTGTTCAGCTAAACATCTCCTTGCTGTCCCTCAGCCTTGCCTATATTCAAACCAAACTTCTGCCCTACTAAAGTGCCATCTAAAGTCTTCAAAGTCAGTCAGCCTAAAATTCCATGATAATGGCCTCCCATATCACTTCTGTCTCCCCTGCTCCCTTCTGGCCTCTGCTCTATACCTACTGAGACATCCTCAACGTGCAGATGCCTTTAGCTTTGCCTTATTCAGTCTTTGTTACCACCACGCCCTTTCCATTCCATCCTCCCAATCACATATTCACTGACGTTTGTTTATCTTTCAGCTTTCAGGACTTCCTTTGGAAAGCATTCACTGACCCCTCCAAGACTGGATCAAGTGCCTAAGAGACCCATGTGAGACTATTGTAAGATGCCTACACTGTTGGTCACTGACTGATTACTCATCCATGTTCCCGCTGGACTGTCAGCTCCCCAAGGGCAGGAACGGTGCCGTCCTCAGAGTTGAATCTGCAGGACCAGCACAGTTCCCAGCCAAACCAGCTCCTCAACCTATGCCATAGAAGGCATGCACACTTTGTACTTAGAACCACTGCTCCCCCTAACCTGAGCCTCTAAATGCAGGTGGATGGACCTCCTGAGAAACTGGGTGCCTGAATTTGGATAAAAAGAGTTCAGAGGCAGGAACAAAGAGTATTGTCTCCAGAGACCTTTCCCATGTGGACTTTGAATGCTCATAGCTACATCCCCCTTTATTTCTCTGATCACCTTTGCTCTCTACCCCTTAAAGTTCACTTAGCACTTTATGTACTACTGGAAAGAAAGTGGGCTGTGCAGTGAAGCCTGATTTTTTGCCTCATAGTGTTCTGCTTACCAGAGTCTTGGACAAAATGGTAAGAAAACAGTCTTCCTGTCTCAGTCAAGCAGGAGGGGATTCATCTCCTTTCAATACTGCATACATGCCTGTCTGAGGTTTACAATGTTATTTCTCTATTCTAGGTCTACTAACATTTCACTGAGATTTGTGGGCATAAAGATTTATGGAAAAAATCTAAAAAATAAATTGCCATTTAGCACAGCGATGGCAAGTAAGATACCTTGTTGGCCTTTGCTCTGTCAGAGTTCTGCTGTTGAATACACCACATGCAAAGCCTGCAGCGTCTCCTATTTTGCTTTCTCACAGAAGGGGAATCCACGGTCATGCCAAACTAGTTCTACCCCTAATGGTGTTAAAGGATCAGTGGTTCTCAATCGTGGAGTGCTTCAGGATCTTCTGGGTTGCTTGTTAAAATGCAGGTTGCTGCACCAGCCCCACCCAGACCCCACTAAGTTTTGATTCAGGAACTCTGGATTGAGAATGAATAATTTGCATCTCTAGCAGTTTCACAGTGATGTTGATGCTGCTCGTCTGGGGGCTACACTTTGAGAAGCTGTATTCCAGAGAAAGCTCAAGGTTGAAGCACCAGCCCCGACCAGGAAACAGAAGCTAATGCCTCCTCCTTATGGACAGATGGGGGGCACTTTCTCCCTATCCAACATCCTTATGACATATTACAGCTCCTCTATCTGGGACCATGTCACCAAAGGTTCACAGCATTTTCAAAGCCAAGCTAAATTAAATTTAAATTAGGAAATATGCCTATACTATTTATTACTTTGAGGGATGTAAAAGAAGGTTAAAAATGAGGCAAGGCTTCAAAAACCAGAGAAGCAAGAATGTGTTAAAGACTTTAGAGTTACTAGGAAGCTCAGTCAAACAGAAAGAGTTCTAATGAAGGGTTTATTTTTTCTTCTTGATGTTTTGGTTAAATTTGGTTATGAAGGTTATAAAAAATGAATAAGACCTGACCCCAACTCTCCAGGGGCACATAGACCAGCTGGAAGGCTGACATAAGAATAAAGCAGAAGGAAATATGCTGTGTGAGAGAGGCAGGCAAAGGCTGTTAGAGCTCAGCGAGGAAAGGGCTGACTCAACCCAGAGATGGCACAGGAGAAAGAACTCGGGTCTCATTAGTGTCTTTGCTTAGGAATGTATGTGTCCTATCACATTGAATTTAATCCTCCAAACACCATCGTGGGGTCAGTTATTTGTGAATCTTAGTGTCAGATCTTTTGGTAGTTTGAGCGGCCCTTTCACATATGAGGATAATTGAAAGAAAGTAATGAACCACTTACCTGGCTGAACTTGAACTTGAATTTGGAGTTTTATTATTCTTGGGAAGCCTGGGGATCATACCAAAAATTAAGCCACTTAATACCTTAAAGCTGCCTCAAAGGTTTGCATTGTTTGCCATGAGCTAAAGATAGAACAAAACAAAACAGCTCCCCCAAGCACGGTTCTAAACTGTATCTCCCCGGACCAAGCCCTGGGGATCAGCACTAGAAGCAAACCTCGCCCTTAGTCTGTGGGAACATGTGTGTTCTTCTGTGAGCCTGTGCTGTGTTCTGAGGCCTCACCCACACCCACTGGGGTCCTAGGCTTTACTGAACGCCTGTCTCCCATATTCAGGCATCAGAAACTCAGCAGACAAACCCTTCAAATCATATTACAGTCTACAGGCAACCAGCAGAAAACGGGGTTGGGGGTATGCTGAGTCAGAGGGAGAGAGGTAATTGTCTGTGACCTCAAATAACAGATGAGTACAGGCAGGCGAGAGACATTGCCTCGCTTATTTTATTTCTAGAGTGACCAAGAGCTCAGACCCCTAATCCTGAATCAGGAGCAGGGAATGTTCTCCCGCCATCCCTGATTCTGATGGACAGCACCCCAACAATGTCCACGTCACAGATGAGGGACATAAGGCAGGGAGATGTGTTAGCTTTTTTTCCAGTCACACAGCCTGTGTGACTCGGTCACTACAGCACCCTGCTCCTCAGAGAAACTGAGGTCTCCCAGGGAATAAGCCATCTCCCATAGCTCCGAGGGCTCCTATTGCCTTAGTTGTTAATTCCTTTTTTCCTTCTCAACAAGCTCCAGGAAGCTCTGTCACTGTGCCCTTCAGGTCTCCAAGGTGAATAATTAAATAATTGTGGCTGCCTAACACCTGCTATGTCTCAGAAAAAGGGTTGTGGAAGGAACAACGTAAATTGCATAAATGTATTTGTGCACACCTGCACACACCCACATATACGCTCATGCACATGCACACCATTACCTGCTGGGCGGATCTCGCCTCTGTTCCAGGTCCTTCACTAAGCCATAACCCCTGCCACACGCTCCATGTTCCTTCACCTTGAGTATTTTTTCAGACCCTCCCAGAATAACATACTGAAAGCCTCCTTCATCTACTCATTGCAGTCTTACCTTGGTGTTTCTCTTGCATCTTGAAGGTCCTCCCAGGTGTCTGCCTTCTCATCGTCTACCTGCTCCCTTGAAGCATCACCTCTTCCAGGAAGCCTTCCTCCCCTACTCGCAGGAATGCTGTGTCTGCCCTGGCCCTCACCCCATCAGGGCTGGTCCAAACTGAAAACGCCTATTCATTTCTTACAATTGCCTTAGCTTTTGTACCAGCCTAGACTTCATAAAGTCCTGTCACCAGTTAGAGGAATGAGGTGTCTCATGTAGCCCTTTCAGCAGGAACTCCGGATTTGTCAAAATCGAACCATTAAAATAAGATCATTAAAAAGAAAAAAAAATCTCAGGTGTTGAAGCAAACCATTTCCGACCACAGAGTCAAATAGCTGTGCAGGTATAAATGATGCCAGATTTGGTTCAAACTCATGGAAATTTTTTATTCTATAGGATTTTCAAAAATCTTTGTGTGTATGCATGCATGTGTGTGTGTGTGTGTGTGTGTGTGATTTTTTTTTTTTTTCCACTGGAGTTTGGGGGTGGAGGGGTGAGAGCAGGAGGAAAGAGCACGGGAAATGTAAAGGATTCTGGAAGTTCAAATGTATAGGGAAGACAAGTAACTTCCCCAAATCAAAGCAGAAGGTAGTGGCTGGAAGTGAAATTAAATAATTAAGTGGACCACCTGCAGAAAATGGGGACCAGAGGTAAAACACCCCATTGGCACAAATAGAAACCACACATTTCTAAAAGCTTCCGTCAGTGGATCGTTAAGCCTGCCGAGCCGCTAGTTTCAGGTTTGGATATCTTGGCAACCGTTGATGAGAAGCGTGCCAAGGCTCATGCACCCGGGCTGGAAGCTTGCTCTGCAACTCCTGGCAGACACCTTTACTCCTACGCGAGAGATCTGGTGAGTGTTAAGGAAGAAAAGTACTTGTGTCAAAGCTAAGAAAACCAGTTGCACTTCCAAAGCTAAGCCGCATGCAAACACTGGTTTGTTTTCTGAGAGCCTAGAGCAGTTTCCACCCCAGTGAAAATATCCTGAAGATGAAGGAGAGATGAGGCCGCTCTGCCAGCCACGTCCACCCACTACCAAAAATTACTTGTGCTTTAGAGTTTATTAAACGATTCCCGTTTGTATGTACGCTTTAAGATGGGTATTACCTGTAATTTACAAATTTACAAGAGAGTCACTGGACCCTCAGTTTAGATCATTTCCCAGATAATTACGATTAATAATAATAATAATGCCCCATATTTATCAAACACTTTCTATGCCCCAGACACTAGGCTAAGAACTTAATGTACACGATCTCATTGATTAGTCACAAAATCATCCTTGTTAGTACTACCCTCAAAGTCTTGAATTCGCTTGCTCTGTTTTCTTGCATCACATGACTCATATCTTACTTCTTTGGTGGTTTCCTCCCGTGTTTAGGTAAAATCGAAAGTCTTCATCGCAGCATCCAGGGCTTGCCATAATCAGTTCATGATGTTGTTAAGTTTAGCCTAAAGCTGCCTCCTTACATATTTTACGTTCAGCCTAAAGATTTCCCCATAAATAGCAAACTGTAACCTAACTGGATGTGTACACAGACCATAAACTACTTTTAAATTGCAATTATTTTTAGAGATGGGGCTTCATTATTTCACCCAGGCTGGAATGCAGCGGTACCATCACGACTCACTGCAACCTCCATTCCCTGGGCTCAGGTGATCCTCCCACCTCAGCCTCCAGAGCAGCTGGAACTACAGGTGCTGCCATGATGCCCAGTTAATTTTTTTGTTCGTTTCTGTAGAGATGAGGTGTCTTATGTTGCCCAAGCTGGTCTTGAGCTCCTGGGCTCAAGTGATCCTTCTGCCTCAGCCTCCCAAAATGATGGCATTATAGGCGTGAGGCACTGTGCGAGGGCCTGTAACCTACTTTTATGCTTGTGGCAATCACTGAGTTTGGGCCAATCACAGGCGGCCAACTGCTCAAATCTTGTGTAACTAAGGCAGATGTGGAGCTGCAGCCAATCCCTCACTTTCTCTACTTCACTTCTGTTTTGTGCGTATCACTTTCTCTTTTCTGTCCAGAAATCTACCATGTGGCTGCACTGGACTCTCTCAACCTACGCCCCTGTGTGGGCTGCCTGATTCGCAAATGATTCTTTCCCTGGTTAAACTCTGTAAAATTTAATTTGCCTAAGGTTCTTCTTTTAACAATACCAAGCAATTTCCTGCCTCAGGGACTTTGTATTTATTTGCTCTTCCCTCTCTCCTGAGACACACTGACATACAAACCTCAGGCTAATTACTAATTTTCACTCATTCTTTGTGTCTTGGAGTAAATATCACTTCTTCAAAAATCCTTTACCTGTGCCCTTTTATCTGAATCAAGTTCCTCTCTTGTGAGCTCTCCAAACACCCTGTACTTTTCCTTTAGAGCACGTGTCTGTTTGTAATCTTTTACTTACTTGCTTGGTTTTCTCTTTCCAATCTGTTCACCTGGGGCCAGGGACTGGGAGTCTTTTGTTCACCACTGTATCCTCATTACTTGGCTGCACTTGGCACATAGTAAGTGTTAAATAATTATTTATCCAACAAATAAGAACATTTTGAAGTAGAAGTTGTCATTAACTAATTTTTGCTTTTTTTTTGAGACGGAGTCTAGCTCTGTCGCCCAGGCTGGAGTGCAGTGGCCGGATCTCAGCTCACTGCAAGCTCCGCCTCCCGGGTTTACGCCATTCTCCTGCCTCAGCCTCCCGAGTGACTGGGACTACAGGCGCCCGCCACCTCGCCCGGCTAATTTTTTTGTATTTTTTAGTAGGGACAGGGTCATTAACTAATTTTTAACTGCACAAAGAAAATCAGTGAAATGGTAGTTCTGCCTTGGCATTGGTTTCTATATTGGTTTCTGGGGTGCTGGTGAATGTTTAATAAGATTTTAAAGGAGAAGGAAAAGAGAAAGAAACCCCTATAGAGCACTTGCCTCTCTCTGTGGTGGAAATACTTCCACTGTGTTAGGCCTCAGTGTGCTGTCCACTTGGGCGAGGTGCACACACATGGCTCTTGAGAGCTGGGACAAGATGGCCCCAGCATATCTCAGGTCTAGAAAACCTGATTAATTACATCATTCACTGGGAGGTAGAGAATTTCATTTAAGAAATTGAGTTCCTCACTTTTACACTGTTGGTGGGACTGTAAACTAGTTCAACCATTGTGGAAAACAGTGTGGCGATTCCTCAAGGATCTAGAACTAGAAATACCATTTGACCCAGCCATCCCATTACTGGGGATATACCCAAAGGATTATAAGTCATGCTGCTATTAAGACACATGCACACGTATGTCTATTGCGACACTATTCACAATAGCAAAGACTTGGAATCAATCCAAATGTCCATCAGTGACAGACTGGATTAAGAAAATGTGGCACATATACACCATGGAATACTATGCAGCCATAAAAAAAGATGAGTTCGTGTCCTTTGCAGGGACATGGATGCAGCTGGAAACCATCATTCTCAGCAAACTATTGCAAGAACAGAAAACCAAATACCACATGTTCTCACTCACAGGTGGGAATTGAACAATGAGATCACTTGGACACAGGAAGGGGAACCTCACATACTGGGTCCTATTGTGGGGAGGGGGGAGGAGTAGCATTAGGAGATATACCTAATGTAAATGACCAGTTAATGGGTTCAGCACACCAACATGGCACATGTATACATATGTAACAAGCCTGCACGTTGTGCATATGTACCCTAGAACTTAAAATATAATAATAATAAAAAAAAAAAGAAATTGAGTTCCTGTTTTTCACACATTTGCTCTGAGTTGACTACATTACCATTTCTGTTGTAAGTTAGACCAGAACATCTCACCCACAGCCCACGGTGAGGGCTCCGTGTGGGCGAGACATGCATCCTTTCAGCCCATGGGATGATTTTGGACTCTAGGCTGGTCTTCTCTGGCCAAAGTACACTTGTCTGAGCACATACACATTTTTGTTTTGTGCGTGTGTGAGAACATGGAAGAGGTTGCAAAGCAAAATAAATGAAGTAGGCAGAGAGGGCAGAAGTATTCCAGGTAACCAGGCTTCCTCCAGCTCTTCTTTTATGCTAGTGGGCAAAGAGAGGGGAGAATGGGCCCACTATGTTTTAGAGGCTGCTCCCTAGGCCTCTCTTTGCTTGCTGCCTACATGCCTCCAATCATCTCTATCCTTGCAAACAACCACAGCCCTGCTCAAGCTGGCACATAAACTTGCATCGTGGTTCCAAGAAACATCTGGAAAGGGCTCCCTCCTCTCTCATGAGGGTTAGGGATAGAGACCATTTTCCATTTTACAGACAAGAACGTTAACCCATAAAGAGGTTAAATTATTCAAGCAAATATACCTCTAGGCTTGGCGGCAGGTCCAGGGATTTAGAATGTTACTGTATTACTGTTTCTTAATCTTCTTGTCCAAGGCACAGATCACTAAAAATTTCATATAACATTCCCCACCTCAGCAAACTAGCAGAATAAAGCAAAATCTTCCAAACCCTCACAGTCTTTTATTTTTCTACCTTTAATCCCATATAAAAATCAAGCTACGCATGGTGGCTTATGTCTGTAATCCCAGCTACTCAGGAGGCTGAGGCACGAGGATGGCTTGAGCCCAGGAGGTTGGGGCTGCCTTGAGCTGTGATGATCATGCCACTGCACTCCAGCCTGGGTGACAGAGTGAGAACCTGTCCCTAACACACACACACACACACACACACACACCCGAGATGCTTTTCTGTTACCTGTAAACTCTCTAGCAAAGAAAATGTATCCTGTGCCTCTGCTTATTCCACACCCCCATAGAATAGAAAAGATATTCTAAGATGGTATGTATTTGCTGATAGACTCACTGAGTCATTAATAAGATAATTTATATTCACATTTGTATGTGTTTGTATTTATATTTATTATTATATTATATGCATATTATATTATAATTTATATTCACATTTGTATGTATTTATTATCACAAAAAATGACTTTAACGCTACTTAACCCCTCTTTACACTTTGTTAGAAATATTATTTCCACATCAGCCTCTGTTTTGGAATTCTTTCTTTTTTCCCAAAACATGTATTGAATAAACACACATGCACACACACACACACACACACACACAGAGAAAGCCACAAAAATATATACACAAATAGCTTAGTGAGTTACTAAAAGGTTAATATCCCTGTAAAATATCAACCAAGTCAAAAGAGAGATTTGCCAGCCCAACACCCCCAACCACCCCCAAGCCACTGCATGAGAACGAACCTTCCACTCCTGGCCCCCTGCCTCCCCATAAAAGATCTGCCCCAAGGCGGGCAGATCACGATCTTCATGTTATAGAACACATCTCATCACATTTACTTATGGAAAAATTTGGTTTTTCCCATTACAAACACACACACACACACACACACACACACAAACCACTGGTCACTTTCCTTTTCTTACAATTTGTCTCCTGAAGAAGCCATTTAACCTGAATGTCTCACGGTCTGGGCTTTGCTGAGGGCACACTCCTGGTGCATTCACTACGTTCCTGTGCTGCCTGGATCTCCAGCATATCAGCAGCTCCATCCAGAGGTTTGCCGGAACTCAGGCTCCATCCCTTTGGCAGGAGGAGAGTCTCCAAGAAGAAAAGGAATTTGGGAATAGGGCATATGACTGAGCTATTGTGAAAACTAATGAGGACATGATAAAGGCAAACAAATCAAGAAAAAATTAGATACTCCTGAAAACAAAACAAAGAATGCACACACACAAAAACCAAACCGACCAAAAGGCCATGATCCAACAACAGTGAAACAAACTTGAATGTAGTATGATTTTTAAGCAATTGATGGAATCTGAGATAAAAGAGCTCATTGGACTTTAGGAATATTCTGTTTTTAGTGGGCCAGGAATTATGACTCTGGGCTTATTGAAATGGAAACACAATCCCATGTGATTTTATCTATTTACCTAGCTTCTGCCAACTCCACTTTTACTGTGTCAAGATTGTTAACATTTACCTTCTCTCTTGCAGTCTCCACGTGCTTTTGGATAAAGCACGGAAAGCTTCATTGAGGTTGTAGGCACAAAGGTAAATGTTAACAACCTTGACACGGTGAGAGTGAAAGTAGAGTTGACAGAAAGTGGATAATGAGAGTGTGGGTAAAGAAGGTGGGGGAACTCTCCTCACTTTACTGAATAGGGGGTTCATGTACGCTGTCTGAAGTTGATTTCTTGAGAAATAGAGAAATGTTTGAATATATTATTTTAAAATTGAATGTAGTCAATATGAGAACCAAATATTAAAATGCACATGTCAAATATTTAAGAATGAGGATGGTATTACAAGTGACTAAATATTCATCTCGCATGAGGGAGTCTGTGGATATTGTCAAAATATTTTAATCGAGAAACAGAGATACAAGCATTCAATTTGAAGTTCTGAAGACATTCATAACCGAAGGAGTAAATGAAATTCATCTTTGCAGAGTAGGACATAGGAG
This sequence comes from Colobus angolensis palliatus, assembly GCF_000951035.1. Classification (NCBI taxonomy): domain Eukaryota; kingdom Metazoa; phylum Chordata; class Mammalia; order Primates; family Cercopithecidae; genus Colobus; species Colobus angolensis. The sequence continues at coordinate 979,774 of NW_012113697.1, read as the reverse complement.
GAATGAGGTCCTTGGCTTCTGCCAATGGGATTCTGTGCTGCGTAACTGTTATTATTTTAGTTTGAGTCCCCCTAGAAGTAAACGTTGAACCAGGATCTGGAGGCATGTTGTCTATTGAGTGGTGCAGGGCACAGCTGCCAGGGAGGAGAGGAAATGATATAACGCAGGATGAGAACCAGAAAGACTCGGTTATTAAACCAGCACACCACAGCAGACAAGGAGAGTTCATTCCAAGGAGAAACCAGAAAACATCTTGTACATCTCCGCACTGAGAAGCGAGGGAGCTGGGGGCTGTTTCTATACCGATCCCTCTCAGCTGTTAGCTGAGGGCGACTCCCAGAGTGCTGTTAATTTCCGAGCAACTGTGGCCCACCGTTCTAGGACAGCCTGCTGTGGTTCTAGAAAGAATGCGCTCAGGTGCAGAGATGGAGATGTGCCAGTCAGCAGTGTTGGGGATCACATGGAAATGGTGTGGATGCATGGATATTGGGTGGGGCACGGACAGCATCTGCTACAACTACCCTGTATGCATATTAATCTTATGGGGGCACAGGGAATACTTCCCCATCGCCCTCTGAAGGTTTGCTGAAAATTACTGATAAAAGACAGATTCATTGGAGAAAAAACACATGAATTTATTTGATCACAGTTTTATGTGACAGGGAGAACTGTCCATTTTTATTCTTAGGTTCAACAAAATATGAACAGACGTATAGAAATCGGCTGGGCACGAAGGCTCACGCCTGTAATCCCAGCACTTTGGGAGGCCAAGGCGGGAGGATCGCCTGAGGTCAGGAGTTGAGATCAGCCTGACCAACGTGACGAAACCCTATGGCTACTAAAAATACAAAAATTTGCCGGGCGTGGTGGCACATACCTGTAGTTCAGCTACTTGGGAGGCTGAGGCAAGATAATTGCTTGAACGCGGGAAGTGGAGGTAGCAGTGAGCTGAGATTGCGGCATTGCACTCCAGCCTGGGCGACAGAGTGAGACTCCATCTGAAAGGAAAAGAAAAGAAAGAGAAAGGGAAAAGGAAAAGGAAAGAAAAGAAATAGGATTGGACCAAAAGGTATGATCTAATGCTAATGGATTGAATGGGGAAACCCCACAAGGTCTGCCCGTCCAGATTCTTCTTGGCCTTTCTGAGCATGCCTGCCTTCTGGATGTGAGACAGATCCTTCTCTGGAATGGGGGTCTTCTGGCCCACAGTCAAACATGATGGGACAGATTATTTATTTATGACATAGAAAAGCAGATGGAAAGTTAGAATAATAATTTTAAGTTTTATGGCTGCATTTTGGGGAAAAGCGTTCTGGTCTGTGACCTGCCTTGGAGAAGCGGGATTCTAGTTTCTACTGTTAACCTCCGGGAAGAATGAAGAGTCAGAGACAGGAGGGTAGGAGAAAGTCAGAGAAAAACTTCGGCTTCTGAGGCCTCATTTTAGGTGTCATTTTCTGAGTCCAGACACTTTGATACAAAAACAATAAAAAATGAAGTAACAAAATGTGTTGTAAAATTTCTTGTATATCCATGCAAAGAAATGAACATTTATTGCACATTGTCTATGGACCAGAAATCATACTAAACAGAGTCATTTGTATTGTCTCAATTCTTATGACAACTACATTGTTGCGTATATTGCTATCTATTTCAGATAAGTAAAGGTGGCTCATAGAATCTTTGTATTACAAGGAACTTCAGTTTCTAAGTTAATTCGTCACGTGTAAAAATAAACAAATATTGAATTGGAATGATGCAAAAATTGACTGCAAAGTTTCCAATGAAGAAAATCCTAAGAATGATGAAATAGAACAGTGAGAATTCCAGGAGAATAAAAAGATGAGCGTTTTACTTGGGAAGACGCTGCATGGGAGGACAGAAGGACTCATCACATGTCCTGCCAGCAGTTGCGAATCGGGAACTGTGATGGGTGAAGAGTCTCGTCTATAGCAGAGTTCACAGGCTGTTCCCTCTGCCTGGAGTGCTTTACACTCACATCTTTATTTTCCTGCATAGCTCATTCCTCACAGCATTCAGACCTGTTTAAAACCCTCCTGCTTGGAAAGATCTTCCATAACCATGCCAACTAGAAGAACACATCCCAGCCCCACATTTCCACACTGTCACAGGCCCCATTAATACCTGGCATCGACCTCTTGTGGCCAATTTGAGAGGAGCGCTAATTTTCTGTGCATTAAAAAGCCAGCCTGAGGAAACCAGGGAACAAATGCAATATCTTCTTTCTTGCTCCAATCTTCCCTCTCTCCAGTTTCCCACTAGCTGCGTCCATTCAGAAGGCAATGCATAGGGGACTTCATTGATGCAGCCCATACAGGTCAGTCTTTTGGGTAGAAATTAAGAGTGGAGAAGGTTAGAGAATAGATGTGAAGGGGTGTGATGGATTGCTTGTAAGAATGGTCCTAATTCTCCACCTCTCTCTACATTCATAATGTTGGCAATTTGATTTTATAGCTCTACCCATCACAGAGTTGAATCTATTTTATTATTCCTTGAGTCTGGGCTAATCTTTGAGTTGCTTTGACCAACAGAAAATGATGGAAGTGATATTGTGCCATTTCCAAGTCCAAGCTTTAATGACACCATCCACATTCCCATATGCTCTCTTGGAACACTGCCTAGGACTTTGAGAAATAGCCCTGATAATCGACTGCCAGATGAGAGACCATGATGAGCAAGGATAAGCTCTCTAATTTGAGGCCATCACAGACTAGCCAGTCCTCAACCAACCCAAGAACTGACTGTAGTGCATGAGTGAGGCCAGCCACGACTGGAAGAACTGCCCTGCTGAGCCCAGCTCAAATTGCTGACCCTCAGAATTATGTGCTAAATAAATACTTATTGCTTTAAATCACTGTTTTGGGGGATGAGTTGCTGTTCTGCATTATGATACTAGATGACTAATATGGAGCACTGGCACAGTCCTCAAAGAATGTTTGTTAAGATGCATGAATGGCTTTTCCTTATTTCCTTATTTCCTATCTTGACATAATTTGGCAAAATTTACTTTCACCAAACCAATATACACATATTATGCTTTACAATATACATAACTATTTTGTGGATATTTGGAACCTATATCACATTTCAATTGTTGCAGTGGGCTTCCCTCACTTAGAAGAAGACATTGCTTTGGGGTGTTAGGGCAACTTAAGTTCATTTTTATTCTCCCTCTATATTTATGATTAAGGTGATTCCTGAAGTTCTGAAAATAAACATATTTCCTGAAGATGATAAATAAGAAGAGCTAAATGTCAGGAAATGAAACTTGAGGCATGTCCATGCTAGCTATGTAGAGAGAGCAGAGGGAGGGGTAACCAAGAGAGAGAGACTGAAGGCAGTCTTTGACTTACCCAGTGACTGGGCCAAGGTAAAACTGCTTGTGGATGTCATTTGTCTCTATAGTTTCTAGGGTCCCAAAGCATCTAGAGTCATGAATATATTTGGACTGAGAGACTAAAGCAGGACGATTTGAGGGAAAGCAGGAAACCCATTGCCCCTCTTATCTACACCAAGTCTCTGTATGACAAAGAGCTCCAAGCTCACACTTTTCTCTTGGCCTGGACTTTGGGCCTTCACATCCTCATAGGTCAATTTCTTCCAGGTCTGGAGAGAGGGGCTGTGTCAGAAACAAGACAAAAATTCTGGGTGAAAAATGAAGACATTTAGTCAATCACTAAATTGCTAGGTATATTAGTCTGTTATTATATTGCTATGAAGAACTACCTGAGACTGGGTAATTTATAAAGAAAAGAAGTTTAATCTGCTCATGGTTCCTCAGGCTGTACAGGAAGTGTGGCTGCAGGGAACCTCAGGAAACTTACAATCATGGTGGAAAGTGAAGGGGAAGCAAGCACATCCTACATGTCTGGAGCAGAAGGGAGAGAACTGGGAGGTGCTACACACTTTTAAACAACGAGATCTCTTGAGAACTCACTCACTTTCATGAGAAGAGCAAGGGGAAAGCCCGCCCCCATGATCCAATCACCTCCTACCTGGCCCCTCCTCCAACACTGGGTATTTCAATTTGACATGAGATTTGGCCAGGGAAACAAGTTCAAACCATATCACTAGGCCTCCATGCCAAACTACTCAGTGCCGAGGAGCATCTAGGTAGTCAATCGTTGTACACTTTTCATTTAGAAATGTTGGCAGACATAGTCCTGGCCAAAGACATGGAGAGGCTACAGATCTGTTCACCAGTACAGCTTTGGGGAGCCCAACCCCATGAGGTCTATAACCATGAAGTCCATTCTAGAAGAGTAGATTTGAAAAGGAATTCATATGCAATCTAGGGTAACTCTTTCATTCTGTAGATAAAGAAGCTGAGGTCCAGAGAAGGGATGTTACTTGGTTAAGTCCACACAGCTACTTGATGACTTACCCTGATTTAGACACTAGCCCTCTGGACTTCTATATACTTTGTTCCATTTCTCCATTTTCTCCTTTATTTAGAGGCAAGAGAAAACTTTTCAACTTATGCCTCAACCAAAAATAAATGAGTAAAAACCCCTCAAATAGGCAAGTTCACTTGTACAACACTTTATGGCTTATTCTGTGCTTTACCAAATGCTTTTTGGGGCATCACAATACTTGTAGCAGACAGCAGCTAATTGTATACTTACTTACAGATGAAATCACGTGATGGTCTTGCAATCGGAAAATGTGAAAGCTGGCATTGGAAACCAGATCTTTTCCTTGCATTTCTTTTTTTCTTTTCTTTTGCACCACTCAGTTTTTAGAGTTTGTGTCTCCCAGGGTGCCTTGCTTGCTCTGTCACCCATGCTGGAGTGCAGTGGTGCTATCTTAGCTCACTGCAGCCTCTAACTCCTGGGTTCAAGAGATCCTTCTGCCTCTGCTTCCCTAGTAGCTGGGACTATAGGCACACACCACCATACCTGGCTAATTTTTTTATTTTTTGTAGAGACGGGGTCTCGCTATGTAAGCCCAGGCTGGTTTCAAGCAATCTTCCTGCCTCAGCCTCCCAAAGTGTTGGGATTACAGGCATGAGCCACTGTGCCTGGCCTGCGTTTATTTTCGCAAATATTTATTGGGTGCCCACTTCACACACCCCAGATACTACGCTGGGAGCACATTTGTATCCATATGTATTAATGCCAGTTATAGGTACGTTGCCTGTGTATCCGTCAGCTTTGGCTAAATCATGCTGCAATAACAAACAGTTTCAGATACCTGTGGCTTAAAATATAAAGATTTTATTTTGACTCATGCTACACGCCCTGGATCTGTTACCTGTCCTTATCATCTCATTCTAGGATCCAGGCTAATGAAGTAACCAAGAACACTATGTCCTAGACATGGTGCTTACTCTATAGCAGTTATAACTCTTCTTAGAGGCCTCATTTCTGGAGGAAGGAGGAAGCAAGAATAAGGAAAGGGTGCCCCAGAGATAGAAAGCAAAGCCATTGTAAGAGCTCTGCAAAGATGATTTCATTAGTTACAATTGTAGGAACAGAAAAATGACTGGTTTGCATTTCAAACAAGGGAAAAAAGAACCATTGTTTTGTATGTGAGTGTGAGCCGGCTGGGTATTGGATTCTGAATTCTTTGTTATATCCTCTGGCAAGAATTCAGCTGGCCTCTTACTTTATCCTGTCAAACCCTGAAATGGACTACAGCCTTTGAACTAAAATGCTGCACACCCAACCCAAAACTCAGACAGCTCTGAAAGCGCTCCCTGCTCAGCAGCCGATTTTAAACCACTCTTGCCCTTGGCAACTTTAAATCATCTCCCCACCATCACCCTGGAACACATTAGACAACTTTATTGCCACATTCCTTGCCAATTTAATTTTTGTAAATCATATTCTAGCACTTTAGATTTCTTCATGTAACAGAGAGGTTTTCAAGTGAGCCTTGGAATCCAAGAGTGGACTCCCGGGCCTGTGGGGATCACGGCACTCCATCCTTAAAAGGCAGCAGAAGTAATTGTTAGCTGACGTCCCTGGCATGTTTTGGTGTCTTCGGATACTGCTCTAATTATGACTGTTATGATAACATGACATGGGTGACTATGTGGAATCTGAAATATTGCATGTCCAACGTCAGCCCAAATGAGAACCAGGAAGCCGGCAGAGAAGGACCCAGTCAGAATAGATTTGCTGACTCTGTTACGGCATTAAAATCACCTGAGTGGATTTATCCAAATTCAGAGTAAATGTTCCATAAAAACCTCTTAAAACTTTTATTTCAAAATGGCTTTTTAAATTAAATTTTAAATGTAACAATAAATTTGATAAATACAGAGTATAGAAAATGGTAAATACAGATAAATCACAATAAAAAAGAAAAAAAGAAACGAATCTCATTACCCAGTAATAATCACTGTGGCCTTTTGGCATAAGTGCTGTAAGTCATTTACTTTATCTGTGTGTGTGTGTGTGTGCGTTTATATATTTCTTTTTAAAACACAGGCTGGGCACGGTGGCTCAAACCTGAAATCCCAGCACTTTGGAAGGCCGAGACGGGCGGATCACGAGGTCAGGAGCTCGAGACCATCCTGGCTAACACGGTGAAACCCCGTCTCTACTAAAAAATACAAAAAACTAGC
>NW_012113697.1:972324-972841 GCF_000951035.1 Colobus angolensis palliatus | reverse complement strand
TGAAGCTGAACCTTTTCACGCTTTTTTTGTTTTGTTTTGTTTCTTTTTTTTTTTTTTTTTGTAAATTTTCTGTTTGTGTCCTTGCCCATTTTATTACAGGCAACTCATATTTTAATAGTGATTTTTAAGAACTCTGCAAAAGTTGATGAACAGCACCTTGACTGAGTAGAGAATTCTTGGGGGCACATCATATGTCCTTCAAAACTGTTGATCTTGCCTCCCAGGCCTTTGATGCATAAAGTTGTAAATATTGTAAATAACCTACTTTTTATCTTTTTGGTGACATGTTTACCTTACTTCAGTGATTCTCAGCCAGGGGTGATGTTGCCCTGCAGGGGACATTTTTGGCTGTCACAACTTGGGGATGCTGCTGGTATCTAGTGGGTAGAGTTCAGGGATGCTGCTAAGCATCCTACAGTGCACAGAACAGGCCCCTCCCACAGCAGGGAATTCTCTGCTCCAAGGTGCAGAACAGGCCCCTCCCACAGCAGGGAATTCTCTGCTCCAAGGCGCAGAA
>NW_012113697.1:958985-972199 GCF_000951035.1 Colobus angolensis palliatus | reverse complement strand
GAACAGGCCCCTCCCACAGCAGGGAATTCTCTGCTCCAAGGCGCAGAACAGGCCCCTCCCACAGCAGGGATTTCTCTGCTATAAAATGTCAACAGTGCTGAGGTTGAGAAACCCTAATCTAAATGCTTGGACAATTAATTCTTAAATAAATTCACCAAGATATGTCTTGATTTTAGTCATTTTTCAATAATTTGCCTGTTGCATGTTAGGGCCTATCAACAATTTTTCGGAAAAATTCCTGCTATCTAGCTGCCTTTATGTGTTTTTAAAATTTTCCTCTGCCTTCTGGCTAACATCCTCTACATAATTCCATTTGTTATGTCATCTTAATTTATGTTCTCTACTATTGCTTTCCATGTCATAGGGGCTTTGTCTCCTACCATTGTTTTCTTAGCACTATCAGTTTTCTCTTCACCTTTGTAGAGTGCTTGCCCATTATTTTTAATTATATTGACCAGTAAAGCATTTACTCTTCTAACCTTTCTTATAGTTGCAGAAATATGTCTTTTTTAGAAGTATACTCTTAGTCTTTTTTTTGCTGCTTGTGTTTATTTTCTTTTTCTGTTATGTTAGAAAATTTTGCACAAACCCTACATTGTGTTTCCTTTTATCTTTTTTGTTTTGGTTTACTTATTTTAGAATGGATACTTATCTATCCAGTATTCCTATTTATCATAAAAAGTGTGGCTAGTTTTACTTTGGGTAAAGTATTTACCTTCTAATTTACCTGGGCTCTCTTTGAATATCCTCCATGCAGGACACAAAATGAAGGCTGGTTCAAGTGTATATAATTAGCCAGAATTTCAGGAGCCTGGAGGTGGGAATGGGGGTCACAGAAGCTAAGTAACTTAGTCATTGCACACTTTTTCTTCTACATTTTATGTAACCATGTTATAAGGTACCATCTCTACCAAGTTGGAGAAGTAGCCTTTCCCTTTAAGAGGATGTCCCAGTGGCACCAGATTCATCATCAGCTTTGAAATGACACAGGCTTATTGCGTGAAGAATAATAGAAACCTTATTAGCAATGTGTTATTTGGAAAACACAGTCATATATTTGTCTGTTGCTTTTGAGGCTGCTGGGCTACAGAAAAGCTACAAGTAAATTGGCAACTCTGTTGATCCAAATGCCTACTCTTCCTAAGCCACATTTAAGGCTTTCCAACTAAAATTAGTTAACCTGTTAATCCAACTATATTGTTTTTAAAAAGATCCCAATGCACAGCCTCAATGGAAAACAATATGGTAGTTTCTCAAAAATTAAAAATAGAATTATCATACCATCCAGCAATTTTACTCCTGGGTATATACTCCCAATAATTAAAAGCAAAAACTTCATGATATGCAAACAGATATTTGCACACTCATGTTCACAAAAGCATTATTCACAATGCAAAAAAGGTGGAAGCAGCCCAAATGTCCATCAATGGATAAACAGCTAAACAAAATGTGGTTCATCATACAATGGAATGTTACTCAGCCTTAAAAAGGAAGGAAATGATGGTTACATGCTGAACATGGATAAACCTTCAGGACGTCATGCTAAGTGAAATAAACTAGTTACAAAAGTATAGCTACTATGTGATCCTGCTTACAGAAGTACCTAGAATGGTCAAATTCACAGAGACTGAAAGTAGAATGGTGGTTGCCAAGGGGACTTCAGGACAATGTTGTTAGTAGTTGTTAATAGGTACAGAGTTTCAACCTGGAAAGATAAAAAAGTTCCAGAGAGAGATGGTGGTGATGGTTGCACAACATAAGTATACTTAATGCCACTAAACTGTACACTTAAAGTGGTCAAAATGCTAAATTTTGTTTTATGTATATGTTATTTAAAAAATTTTAAAAATTTGAAATTTCTAAGCAAAGAAAAAAGAAAGAAAGAGCCTGAGTGGAAGGATGTATAAGGTTATAAGAGATTGTGTCTCATCTAATAACCTAGACAAGCCAGATAAACTACTAGTCATAGAGAGTTTCTTCCTTAAGCCAATAAAATAGCTGAGAATATTAGGTGAACTAAACTTCAGAAAATCTCTTCATAGAAAAAGAAGCCTATGGCTGCTCTTATGCCTGTCAGACCACGGATAGAAGGAATGCACCATGGAAGAGGGTAGGGAGAATCTGACTGAAGAGTGTAAATACTTTTGGCAGGAATGTGTAGGCCAGAATAATGAATTAGAGCTCTGAGGACCCCTACACACAGAGCATATCTGTGCCCAGAGGTGAAATTTGTTTCATGTGCTGGACTATGAAACACATCTCATATGGAGTATATTATCTGATCGCAATGGTATTAAATTGAAATCAAGGCAAGGCACGGTGGCTCACATCTGTCATCCCAACAAGTTAGGAGACTGAGGCAATTGGATCACTTGAGCCCAGGAGTTTGAGACAAGCCTGGGCAACATGGTGAAACCCACCTCTACAAAAATTTCAAAAACATTAGCCTGGCATGGTGGCATGCACCTGTAGTCCCAGCTACTCAGGCAGCTGAAGTGGGAGGATTGCTTGAGCCTGGGAGGTGGAAGTAGATGCAAGCTCAGAACATGTCACTGGACTGAAGCCTCAGTGACAAAGTGAGGCCCTGTCTCAAAAAATAAAATAAAATAAATTAGAAATCAATAACAAAAATACCCCCAAGTCCAAAATATTGGCAAATTAAGCAACACACTTTTAAATAGCCGAAGAGTCTAAGAAAACATTGCATGAATTATTTGAAAATATTTTACACTGAGTGATAATCAAAGCACATCAAGCTTGTGAAATGCAGCTAAGTTAGTAGTTGGAAGGAAATTTGATAGTTTTAAATACTTGTATTAGAAAAGAAGGTATGAAATACTCTAAGTTTCCATTTCAATAATCTATACAAAGAGAAAATTAAACCTAAAGTAAAAGGAAGGAAATGATTTTTAAAATAATAATGAACAATAAAGCAGAAAATAAACAGCATAGAAAATAAAGTTAAAAGTTAGTTTTTTGAAAAAAAATGAAAAGAGTAAATCTTCAGATACATTAATAAATAATAAAAAAGTACAAATTACCAAGATCAAGAAGGAATGAGGAGATACTACTACAGACCCTACATATACTAAAAAGAAGATTATGGTACACTATGTCAATAAACTGAACAGCTTTGACAAAATTGGCAAATTCCCTGGTAAAACATATGGAACTGACATGCAAAGAAGCAGAAAACTTAAATAACTCCATATCTATTAAAAAGCGGAATTTGTGACAATAGGAAAAAAATCTTCCTACCAAAGAAACTGCAGGTTTAGATATATTCACTGGTGAATCTTATCAAATTCTTAAGGGAAGGATAACACCAACTATATGCAAACTGTTTTGGAAAATGGAGGAGGAGAGTAACTTCAAAATTCACTTTACTAGGGCAGCATTAGCCCGATATAAAAACCTGGCAAAGATGTTGCCAGAAAAGGCAATTAGAGATTAAATCCTTCATACACATAGATTAAACATGCCTTAACAAAATATTAGCCAATATAATTTAGCAACATACCAAAACAATAACACATTATATACAATTAGGGATTAATTTCAGGAATGCATAGTCATTTCAAAGTTTAAAAACTGATCTGTATAATTTACCACATTAAAACAATAAAGAAATAAAACATCATCTCTTTAGACACAGAAGTTGCATTTGACAGGATGCAACATTCATTAACAATTAAAAGAAAATAATTTGAGAAAAGTGGGAATAAAATAAAATTTACTCAATTTGATAAGTAACATCAATGAAAAACCTATAGTTAACATAATAATTAATTGTGAAATATTAAGCCCTTTTTTCCTCAGACAAAAAAAAGGTAATAATGTTCATTATCATTACTATTCACCAGTATAATGGACATTCTAGCCAGTGCAAAAAGGCAGGGGGAATTAAAAAGAAAGTTCAGAAAGGTTAGAAAGGAAAATATCAAGTGTCTTTTTTACCAGAATAACATTACTATATATGTTGAAAACTCTGTGGAACCTACGAATAAATCTACTGTAACGAATAAGTAAATTTAGTAAGGCCAAAGTCTATAAAGCCAATGTATGGAAAATAAATTGTGTATCTTTATTTTAACAACAAAATTAAACAATCTTAAAGTGCCACTTACGTATCATTAAAACCAGCAAATACAAGGGAATAAATCTTACAATAGAGGTCTAAGACAACTATAGGTAAAATTACAAAGCATTACTGAGAAGAAAAGTAAGGATACACTAAATCAATGTAACAAATATTCTCTTCACAGACTGGAAGATAATAGTGTTAAGATATTTTTTTCTCCTCAAATTGGGAGAATCTCAACCAAAATCCCATGACTCTAAGCTCTACATGGAAATTCAAGGGATCTAGAATGTCCTAAAACACTGGAGGGTGTACACTACCTGATTTCAAGACTTGAAATTGTCTAAATAAAGTTGTCTATCTTTATGCTTATACCATACTGTCTTGCCTTTGAAGGTAAGTAGTCAAGACAGTGTGGTAAGAGCATAAAGACAGACAACTAAAGCAACAGAACAGATTGAGCCCAGAAACACAATCACACATATGGTCAATTACTTTTTGACTAAGGGGCTAGGTCAATCCAATGGCAAACAGAACATTTTTTAAAATAAATTATGCTGGAGCAACTAGATAAAGGTATGAGGACAAAAAGCTTAATCATTCCACACACAAAACTTAATTTGAAGTGAATCATGGTCACCTCAACACAAGCACAAAAGTCAGAAATATAAAACTTCTAGAAGAAAACAGGAGAATACTTTAGTGACCTTGAAGTAGAAAAAAAAAAATCTCTGGGACAGGATACAAAAGGTATACTATCCATAAAGGAATAGAATGGTACATTTAACTTTATCGTAATTTAAGATTTCTGCTCATCTGCTTTTATCTTCCTTAACTTTAGTTCAGCTTTTATTGTATTTAGAAAAATTTCCTTGTGGCATACGGTTACCACCTTGCCGTGATGCCCCTCCCTTCACTCCACCACAACTTTGCTTTTCTTGATCCTTTTGGTCAAGATAAGGGGAAGTGTGCTAGTATTTTAACTTAAATTATCTTCTGGCTTTTGTGCCCCCTATATTCCTTCAACCACTTAGGGAAATGGCTTGGAGCATTCAGCCTGAGTCCATTTTGTGCCCTCATTCTCAGTTCCTGGATCTGATGATAAATTTGGAACAGTTCATACCCCAACATAGTCAGCTTCATTGATAAAGGTTTTCTTTGGAGAACTCTATTAAATGCCAGTGGCTGTTTCATTTGACACCTCTGACAGTCCTAAAATGTTTGTTTGGAAAAGCATGTGACAAGTATAGTAAATAGCAAAGAATTGAAAGAAAAGTAATAAACATAATTAAGTAACTCTGAGTATTGATTTATGAAGGATGATTGAAGATGTTAATACAAACCACATTTCTTTCTGGAACACCCAGGGAAAGGGGGGTTGATGAGGCAATAACTGCTAATAGAATAAACAGCCAAAGGAGAAAGACATCTGTGGGTGGTATCAAGGGTGTAAGTCTAAGTTTTCAGGAGGAATTTAATGAAGAAATGCTTAGGCTGAGAAAGTTCCAGTTAGTGGGAGGCCTGGAGCATGGCAGGCTGTGCCTAAAGATATGGGGTCCTGTCACAGACCTGAGATTCTGGAATCAAATAAAGCCTAAGGACGCTTATAATAGAGCATCACACAGAGACCAAGTGTGTGTGAGGGGTTTTCTCAGTCTTTCTTTCACTTTGCTTTTAATTCAGTGGCTATGAATACCAAAGAAAAGTGATAATGGAGATTTTCTGATCCATACAAACAATGGCTGTGTTTCTGTGTTAAAAAAAAAAAAAAATCAGTAGGAGAATCACTTGAACCTGGGAGGCAGAGGTTGCAGTGAGCAGAGATCACACCACTGCACTCCAGCCCGGGTGACAGTGCAAGACTCTGTCTCAAAAACAAAACAAAACAACAACAACAAATATATATACAAATAGATAGATAGATAGATAGATGTCATCTAGAAGAAGGGAAATCAATTAGTTTTCTAGTATAAAAAAGACTAAACTGGAAATTAATCATATATAACATCTGTAACAGATTATTATATGTACATAATATGATACTTTATAGCAGTAAATACAGATAAAGGCCTAGTATCTCTTGCATTAAGAAGGTAAGCCTAAAAAAACACTTTAATGAAAAACAGAAGGCTGCTGTTACCTCTATGGGTAAACCAAAAAGTTATTCAGACAGGGATGAGTAACCCTTCCTTTGCCCCATGGAAAGGGGCTCAGATGAACTCTGCCAGTCATGGGACCCATGCGAGGACAGGTTGATGGGAAATCTTGACTGAAACGGAACCTGTGCTTGAGTTGCGCTCTGGCTTTTGTTGCCTGAATTTCCTGTCTTCCCACTATTTGTCCACTAGGATTGTGAGGTTTGAGAGTGCGAGGTTCATGTCTTTCATTTTTGTATTTCCAGTGCAAGGCATGAATAAGCAAGGTCTCTAAAATACATCTGACACATGTACCTTCTTGACTGCCATGGCTGCCATCCTGGCCAACCACTGCCATCTCTTCTCTGGATGGCAATGTCAAACAGCGTGACCAATGACCACTTTTCTACACCTGCCTTCTACGATATGTTCTTCGCAGGGAAGCCAGAATGAACCAGCCTCTTTGGCCAATTTAATCTATGTATTACTTCCTTTGTATCTTCTATGTTCCTACCTCTTTGCTTTTCCTCTCATTTGGAGTACCTTCCCCTGACCTTTTTTTCTTCAAGCCCCCATGCAGATCCTTCTTTCATTTCTGTAGCTTTTATTAATTTAGAGCATCTCATTAATTTAGTCATTCAATAAGTTATTTACCATTTATGAGCATCTACTGCATGCCACACATTGTGCTAATTTCTGGAGATACGAATATAAATAGGAAAATAATCTGGGAACATAACCTAATACTGGGATGTACCAATGGTCCACAAACTTGGCTAATTTATAGACCCACACGAATATTTTTTAAGAAATTACAGATACTCAATGTGTCCATCCTCAGGCTGTTTCATTCACATTTCCTCTGCTTCGTTCTGTATTGCAGAGAGGTTGTCAGCCGGGAAATAGGAAGACGGAAATTTGGAGGAAGGAAGAAGGGATAAGCAGGTGTTTCTCCCATCCCCCTCTGACTTTGGTGTCACCTCCAGCAGTGACCATGATAGCGGTGAGGTTTCAGCTTCCTCTGAACAGGTCAGAGGGGGATGCCTCTATGGGTAAACAAGAATGTTATTCAGACAGGGATGACCAGCCCTTCCTTTGCCCCATGGAAAGTCCTTGGACACCAGTCCTACTGCTTCATTGCTCTGTCCCTTCAGCCTCGGGATGATAGTGGCTTCCTGTTCTTACTACTGTTCAGCTGACTTTACTGTTTTCTATTTTGTTTAGCTCTTCCAACACTTATGCAACAACTTTCCTATCTTAGATTTCCTTTGTTTTAAATATTCAGAGTGGTTCCCATCTTCCTGGTTGGATACTAGCACAGTTGGATACCACTGTATTGGTGATATCAATTATTGGTACCAGAATGGGCCCCAATAAAACAGATTTTCAGGATGCAGTGCCGGAATTGGGTTGCTCATGTCTTTGAGTGTGGTCGTTTCCTTGAAGAATGGTGGGGAATTATGACTGCCCCTTAGCATATGGTAGAGTCACAGTTACTTAAATATGTCATCTGTGCTTGCTTGGGATGAAGTGTCTCACCCATCGTGGTGCTCTGTCCTTCCACTCTAATCCTCAAATGCTTCCGCCCAAGGAACACATTCCACTGAGAGAGAAGTGCAGAAAAGGGTTCTTCTTATGCTCACCATCACCCGGAAGCAGCTGGCCGCATCCGTTTAGAACTGCTTACCAGATACTCTGTGTGCCAATTACAAAGGTGTTGCCTCTCCGCTCCAAATTTATTTTTCATTCCTTGCTTTCTTTTTTATTGATTTATTTTTGTTGATACATAATAGATGTGCATATTTGGGGGTACATGTGATAATTTGATACATTCATGTGATGTGTAAAGATCAAATCAGAGTAATTGGGATATCCATCACTTTAAATATTCATCTTTATGCTAGGAACATTCGAATTATTCTTTTGTAGCTATTTTGAAAGGTATCTGCTTTTCTTTTTCCTTTGGTAGCTGGTTTGTCAATGGAGTGGACTGGGGAGACACTGCAGGAGGAAGGGGCTTCCTTGTCGGTTCTAGCATCTTCTCTTAGCAGGCCCAAGTAGTGCAAGCAGCTCGCAGTGCACGCAGCTCCCAGTGCTCGGCTTGGACAGTGTGAGCAGCAGCCCGGGCACCAGGTTCCCTGCCATGCACAGCAGCAGCCCCGGGGTCAGCAACTTCCCTCGACCTCCCCCTTGAAAAGCTCCCCCTGCTATCTTAGAAGGAGGATATCTCCTTAGGAGGATATTCTGCAGAGGACGTTTCCAGCAAGTTCTGCCGGCATGGCGCTACAAATGCTTCTCTGCCATTCAGGGAGGCAGCCCCGGGGTCAGCAACTTCCCTCGACCTCCCCCTTGAAAAGCTCCCCCTGCTATCTTAGAAGGAGGATATTCTGCAGAGGACGTTTCCAGCAAGTTCTGCCGGCATGGCGCTACAAACGCTTCTCTGCCATTCAGGGAGCCACGATCTTTCCCTCCCCAGTGTGATCTGAGGCTAAGCTCTAGCGGAGACAGGGGTCTTGTCGTTGGTTGGTCTATCTCATCCCTAGGGGTAGAGGATATTCCTTATAGGGGTAGAGGATATTCCTTATATGTTCTATTCCTGATTAGAGTTCTCATCACCTCCTTCTAGACAATCCCTCATTCCTCCAACTCCCCGTCATAGTTAATAATTCTTTATAGCTAACTTGCCCTGGTCACATGATTGAATAATTTGTCCCCTGGTGAGATCCTAATTGAGACTCTCTATTTTGGTGCCAGCTATGAAACAACTACAGTCTCCAGTCTCCTGAGAGACTGGAGCACTGCCCTGCAAGATGTATCATACATTTATTATTTTAAAAAGACTTTATTTTTTAGAGTGGGTTTAGTTTCACCGGAAAATTGAAGACAAGATACAGATTTCACACATACCCCTTATTTTCCCATTACCAACATCCCTCACCAGAGGATGTATTTATTATAATGAATAATCCTACATTCACCCATCGTTATCACCCGAAGTCCTTAATTTACATGTGGTTCACTCTTGGCGTTGTACATTCTGTGGGTTTAAACAAATGTATGATAACATATACCCACCATAATAGTATCATCAAGTATTTTCACTGCTCTAAATATCCTCTCTGCTCTGCCTCTTAATCCCTTGCTCCCCACACCCCCTGGCAACCACTGATCTTTTCACTGTCTCCACAGTTTTGTGGCATACAATTTGAAACAGCAATCAATATATGGTGCCATTTTTCCATCAGCCAAAATAATGAGCCTGGGAAGCAAAAGATGGAAGTCGTGATTATACCTAGTAACCCACTCGTGGGTACTGTACTTTTGATTCCTGTGGACTCTTCCAGTCTAAAGTTCTGATTTCATAATGGAGGACTGCTTCCATGGGTGACACAGAAAGGCCCCCTTCAGATTAGCAGCTGAGATGATCTGGGCCTCTTTGTGCCACTGAACTGACAGAAGAGGGGTTCTGGGTACATTGCATGCTTTTCCTTAATGGGGGTAGTAGCTTCCAACTGGTGCTGATTTTTGGATTGCTTCATGGTCTCGTATATGTCTCCTCAGCACTCGTATCAGGATTTGGTAGATAAATCTTCTTTATTGAAACAGGTTAAATGGCTTTTGTTTGCTTGATTGCACCTTGTCAAATAAACAGGCCTCATTAAACTCATATCTTCCCTTGCTTCTACCACTCTCTATCCCTTTTCCCGGCTATATTTCTCCATAGCACTTACCAGTGTATAACTTACTCATTTTCACCCTCATTTAGTCATTTATTTATGTTTCACAAAGGCAGGATGCAGGCACATTTTATGCTTTTACTTCTGTACAGCTAATGCCTAGAACCATGCCTGGTATAAGCTCTTTGTAAACACTGTTAAGTGAATAGATCAAAACGGGTATAGATTTTGAAGTGTATGATTGTACGTGGTGACTAATCCTCCAAATTAAGCCATCAATTCCATGCAATTCAAATCAAATTTCAAATATAGTCTTTCACTGAAATTAAGAAGCTAAGATTCATATGAAAGAATAAACACAACCAGTAAAGCATTTAGAAAATGTGGGGGAGAGGACTTGCCTTTTCATTTATTGAGATCTATCATAAAACCATATTAATAAAGTATGGTAATAACCTAGAAATAGATAAAACAGCGGGTTAGAATAGAGATCTCCAAAACAGACAAACCCTCTCATGAAATGTGATAAAAGATAGAGGTGGTACAGCAAATTGCTGAAGAAACAATAAACTATTCAATAAGCAGCACACCCAAAAAAGGCTATTGCTAAACAAGAAAATGAAATTAGTTCTCTACTCCATACCATCCAAAAGATTAAATTACTGTTGAACAGATGAGCAAAATATGAAAATCTGAACTATACGACTTTAGAAAGAAATGCAAGAGAATATCATCATGATTTCAGATAGGGCAGGATTTCTTAACCATGAAAAATAATACACACCAGCTAGGCACAGTGGCTCACGCCTGTAATCCCAGCACTTTGGGAGGCTGAGACCGGCAGATCACGAGGTCAGGAGATCGAGACCATCCTGGCCAACATGATGAAACCCCGCCTCTACCAAAAATACAAAAAAAGTAGGCAGATGTGGTGGGCGCCTGTAGTCCCAGCTACTCGGGAGGCTGACACAGGAGAATTCCGTGAACCTGGGAGGCAGAGCTTGCAGTGAGCCGAGATGGCGCCACTGCACTCCAGTCTGGGTGACAGAGAGAGACTCTGTCTCAAAAAAAAAAAAAAAATAATAATAATAATAAATTAAAAAATAATGCACACCATGAAAGGAAACATTTTTATTTTGATTCAATTTAAATTAAAATATTTTCATAAGATATTAGGCAAAAAATATAATGGGAACAAATTTATGTTGTTTACAGATTGGGCTAATTTACATTGTTTACAGATTGCCTATCTCACAGAACTATTATATGAGTTTCTGCCTTTTAAGGGCATGTAACAACACCATGGATATGATAGCTGCTATTATTATTACCACTTCCACTTTCTATCACATTCGCCAGCTTCATTTAGGCTTCTAAGCATGCTTTAGAGGGGAAAATGTCATATAATGGAAATAGGGATATTACAAATTCAGGGGACCCAAAATAGTATTATAATGTTAAAATCTGCGTATAGTAAACCCAGTGGTTCAACCCCCACAGCTGACAAAGATACAGTGTCCAGGAAATACATTTTTTAATTCTACAAATTAATAAAAATAGAAACAATCTAAAAAATAGATATTTAACAGAAGAGGAAGCCTAATCATAAATAAACATATCAATAAGATACTAATGTTGCTTCATGCAGGAGAATGGAAGTGGAAACAAACAAAAGTGATGTACCATTTCACACTGAAAAGAATGAGAAAAATTAAAAACTTGAAATTCTAAATTGACAAGAATATGGGAAAATGTAAACTCTAATATCTTGCTAATGGAAGTACTTCATAAATGTATAAAACTATTGAAGAACAATTTGGCAACATCTATTAAGACTAAAGCTCCCTAATCCTTGAGACTCAGTAATTGTACTAAAAAACTCTAGAGCAGATTCATGTGGAGATGAAAGAATATTCATGGCAGTGCTGCCTGTTAAAGCAAAAAAAAAAAAAAAAAAAAAAAAGTGAAAAGACCTAAATATGCATCAATGGAAGATTTGATAAATGTGCTATATCCACAGAACACTTTAAAGTGGTTGAAATGAATCAACCAGACCTTGATGTAGCAAGCAAATCAAATCCTGCATGGTGTGGAACAATGAAACCAATTTGTGGCAGGATATATACAAGAGGGTGTTCTTACACCTATTTTAAATTTATACACAACAGTAGAATCTATTGTTTGTGGATATTTACATACATGAAGAGAAGAATGGTATGTCTGGTGAAGGAGGGATAGGAAATAGTACAGGAGAGAAATACAATGGTGACCTCAACTTTACAACATTTTATTTCTTAAAAGTAAGAACATGAAACAAATGTGACAAAATTTTGACACTTGTTAAATTTGAGTATTTGGTATATATGTGCTTGTTATGTCACTCTTTTTGTAGAAATAAATATATTATTTTTCATTTTTTCCTAAAGATGTCAATCTAATATTCATATCTTTATAAAATTTTCAATGCGTTCTAGCACCTTTTTTTTGTCTATGCCTCATTCCTTCTCTATCCTCATTAGGATACAATATTCATGTGGCTGCCAAGTGAGTCAGGAAAGTTGGGGAAAAAAAGTCAACAAACGTTAATGTGTCTCTGAAAAAACTCGCAGAGATGCTGTGCTCGCACGTACTTTCCACAAAAGACCGTTTATTAAGTGTTTTAATCATAATGTAAATGTATAGGCATGCTACTAAACAAAGGTTAAAGGAACACATGCATGTAAATATACATTAGCACCTTCTTTTACAGTAATTTAACTATTACTGGATTGTGCTTTAGCTAGCTACAGTGTTCTCTCTATAAATGTAAAACCAGCACTGTTCTGTTTTGTTTTGCTTAATTTTAGGTCAGGGGTTTGTTTGTTTGATTTTGTGTAGGTTTGTTATACAGGTAAATTTCATGCCACAGGGTTTTGGTGTACATATTATTTCATCCTTCCACTTTTCACTGTCAAGTAAACCCTGTTGTCTGTTCTTCCCTTCTTTGTGTCCATGTGTTATCAATGTTTAGCTTCACTTATAAGTGAGAACATGAGGTATTTGGTTTTCTGTTCCCGCGTTAGTTTGTGTAGAATTATGGGGAAGCCGAGGCAGGTGGATCACAAGGTCAGGCGTTCGAGACCAGCCTGACCAACATGATGAAACCCCATCTCTACCAAAAATACAAAAATTATCCGGTGTGGTGGTGCACGCCTGTAATCCCAGCTACTCAGGAGGCTGAGGCAGGAGAATCCCTTGAACCCAGGAGGCAGAGGTTGCAGTGAGCCAAGATCATGCCACTGCACTCCATCCTGGACAATGGAGCGAGACTCTGTCTCAAAA
>NW_012113697.1:900858-958890 GCF_000951035.1 Colobus angolensis palliatus | reverse complement strand
TGTGTAGTATTCCATGGTGTATATGTACCATATTTTTTTATCCAGTCTACCAGTGATGGGCATTTAAGTTGAATCCATGACATTGCTATGGTGAATAGTGCTACTATGAACACACGAATGCCTGCATCTTTATGATAGAATGATTTATATTCCTTTCAGTATATACACAGTAATGGGATTGCTGGGTCAAATGGTACTTCTCTTTTAAATTCTTTGAGAAATCACCACACTGCTTTCCACAATGGCAGAACTAATTTATACTCCTACCAGCAGTATATAAGTGTTGCCTCTTCTCTGCAACCTCACCAGCATCTGTTATTTTTTGACTTTTTAATCACAGCCATTCTGACTGGTGTGAGATGGTATCTCGTTGTGGTTTTGCATTTCTATACTGATTTCTGGACTCTATTCTATTCCACTGGTCCACCATGTGTTTGTTTTTGTACCAGTACCATACTGTTTTAGTTACTGTAGCCTTGCAGCATAGTTTGAAGTCAGTTATCATGATGCCTCCAACTATGAATATGTTCTTTTTGCTTAGGATTACTTTGGCTATTCAGGCTCTTTTTTGGTTCCATATTAATCTAAACCCTGGTTAGCTTTCTTCCTAAGTATTTGTTCTTTTCTTTCTTTTTTTTTTTTTTTTTGTTTTGTTTGAGGCAGAGTCTTGCTCTGTGGCTCAGACTTAAGTTCAGTGGCACAATCTTGGCTCACTGCAACCTCCACCTCCCGGACTCAAGAAATTTTGTGCTTCAGCCTCCTGAGTAGCTGGGATAACAGGCACACACCACCAGGCCTGGCTAATTTTTGCATTTTTAGTAAACACAGGGTTTCACCATGTTGGCCAGGGTGGTCTTGGACTCCTGACCTCAAGTGATCCGCCTGCCTTAGCCTCCCAAAGTGCTAGGATTACAGGTGTGAGTCACCATGCTCAGCTGGTATTTATTCTTTTCGTAGCTATTGTGAATGGTATTCATTCTTGATTTCACTGTCAGCTTGAATGTTTTTGGTGTACAGGACTGCTACTCACCTTGGTACATTGATTTTGTATCCTGAGACTTTGTTTTTCCGATATGGAAGCTTTTAGGTGGAGACTATGGGGTTTTCTAGGTGTTCAATCACGTCATCTGCAAACAGAGATAAAGTGACTTCCTCTCTTCCTATTTGGATGCCTTTCATTTCTTTCTCTTGCCTGAGCACTCTGGCTAGGACTTTCAGTACTATGTTGAATAGGAGTGGAGAGAAAAGCCATCCTTGTCTTGTTCTGGTTCTCAAGGGGAATGCTTTCAGCTTTTTTTTTTTCCCATTCAATATGTTGACTATGGGTTTGTATTGATGGCTCTTATTATTTTGAGGTATGTTTCTTTAATACTTAATTTGTTGAGGGTTTTTAACATGAAGGCATGTTGACTTTTATCAAAAGCCTTTTTTTTCTTTTGCAGCTGTTGAGATGATCATGTGGTTTTTGTTTTTAGCTCTGTTTATGTGGTGAATCACATTTATTGAATCGTGTATGTTGAACCAAATTTGCATCCCAGAGATAAAGCCGACTTGATTGTGGTAGATTAGTTTCTTGCTGTGCTGCTGGACTCAGTTTGCTAGTATTTTGTTGAAGCATTTTGTGTCATGTTCATTAAGGATATTGGCCTGAAGTTTTTGTTGTTGTTGTGTCTCTGCCAGGTTTTGGTATCAGAATGATGTTGGCCTCACAGAATGGGTTAGGAAGGAGTCTCTTCTCCTCCATTTTTTTGAATAGTTTCAGTCGGAATGGTACCAGCGATTCTTTATACATATGGTAGAATTCGGTTGCACTTTGGTTTGAAATGGTTACATTTTCTTGCCTTCTCTCATCCACCTCACACTCCTGCTGAGGAGCCCCCTTTGGAGCTTTCTTTAGGATCATTCTGGTGGGAATCAAGATTTGCCCTTTTAGGGATAGAAGATTACATACCTCAAAATAAAATAGCTAATTATCTAAGCACCATTTGTTTAATAGGGAGTCCTTTTCCCGTTGCTTGTTTTTGTCAACTTTGTTGAATACTGAAATACCATATCATATATTTAATGGCAATCAATATGAAGTCACAGCACAGAAAACTCTAACACTGCTTCCTCTGCAGTGTTAAAGTAGAAAGATGTTCACCTAAGAAGATTTACCCTCTAGATTTTATTTTGAATGACTGGCTTCCAAATAAAGAATTTTAAAAAGTTATTTACTCAATATATTTTTCTGGTCTTTTCTGAAAAAAAAATAATTTCACCAAATAGAAAAGAATTTTCATTTGTTTTCATTGTAGGAAGCCTACAAAAATCTGAAGTTTATTATTTAAAGCATTAACTATATCTGATATTTTCTAATTTTTATGCCTAGCATTAAAACTGCTTTTTTCATTTAATAATTCTCCCCACAGAAAACTTAGAAAACAGGAAAATGAAAACAAAAATCTTCATTAGGATGAGCTATGTACTGTTAATACTTTTGATGCATTTCATTTTACTTTAATATAGCTTTTGTATATACTTTTCACATATAACTTAGGTCCTCATGTATATGCATATATATACATATATATGAATATATAAGTTATATCTGGTAATTTGAAAACTACTTTCTGTTTATAAAATAAAAGCTGTTTGTCAAAACATAAAAGAAAAATACAAAGAAAAAATAATACTCTTATATCTAGAAAAGAGAGAGAGAAGACCAGGCACGGTGGTTCACGCCTGTAATCCCAGCTCTTTGGGAGGCCCAGGTGGCTGGATCACGAGGTCAGGAGTCCGAGACCAGCCTGACCAATGTGGTGAAACCGCATCTCTACTAAAAATACAAAAATTAGCCAGGCGTGGTGGCACACTCCTGTAATCCCAACTACTTAGGAGGCTGAGGCAGGAGAATCGCTTGAACCTGGGAGGCGGAGGCTGCAATGCGCCAAGATTGCACCACTGCACTCCAGCCTGGTGACAGAGTGAGACTCCATCTCAAAAAAAAAAAACAAGATAGATAGATAAGCGCCTAACATTTTTGATATGCTTATGCAGTCTTTTTTTTTTTTTGGCCAGGTATGAGTGTATATGCATGTGCATGTGTGCATTGTTTTGATAGTTGAGATCATGTTGCATAAACTAATTTCTATGTGTAGATAACAGGAGCAGTTTTAGTTCCTAGATAGAGGAGGAGGACATGTCAAGAATATTTTAATAACAGATAATATCTGCCTTTGGGAGGTTTATGATTCATTCTCAATTTTCAAAAATCTCAATGACTCATTATTCCATATGGGTTCTTTGATTAACTGCTTTTAATTAAAAATTAACATTGCATTTAGAAAAAACTTCCAGAGCACAACGTATATAGAACAGGAAGCAAGTCTATCTTGTTTGTAGTTTTCCTTAGTCCTGTTCCCCAGAAATAACTACTGCTGCAACCGACACAGCCTTCCAGAAATATTTTTTCAAACAGTAGAATAGATATATGTTACCATCTATTGACAGTCAAACCTACATGCATTATTATCAGCTTACTATATGAATATATGTTATTGTTTTTAGTAATAATACCCGTATTATCACCCATGTTTATACAAACAGGAATATCGTGTATATGCTGTGCTACACCTTGATTATTTTGCTTAAATATTTGAAGAACTTAAAACATACCAGTTCATAAATATTAACCTCTTTTCTTTGCTTGGCCATATAGAGGTATAACAATTTATTTGCTGAGTGCCTTAAAAGTGGACCCACAGATAGTCTCCCATATTTTGCTAAGAAAAGCAATGTGGCAAAGAACATCCTAATATGTGCAGGCTAAATTATGAGATGTAGAATTGCTGGGTCAGCAAGGATGCCCATTTTAAATTTTATTGATCTCCAAACTGGTTACAATTTACTAGCCATGTGAGAGGATGACCTGTGCTTTTGGTGTTATATCTAAGAAATTATTGCTGAGACCAATGCCAAGAAGCATTTCCCCTATGTTTTCTTCTAGGAGTCTTATGGTTTCAGATTTTAAATTCAAATGTTTAATGCATTTTGAGTTGATTTGGGGGCATAGTAAAAGATAAGGGTCCAATTTCATTTTGAGGGGTGAAGGGAGTAGATATCCAGTTTTCTCAACACTAGTTGTTGAAGAGGCTATCATTTCCATGTTGTACATTCTTGACATCCTTGTTGAAGATCAGTTGACTATATATGCATGGGTTCATTTCTGACATCCCTATTCTGTTTCATTGGTCTATATGTCTATTTTTATGCTAGTAACATACTGAGATTTATCCTTGGGATGCAAGTATTGTTCAATACACACAAATCAATCAATGCTGCTCTATCACATTAATGGAAGGACAAAAATTACAATTGTCTCAATAGATGCAGAAGCATTTGACAAAATTCAATATTCTTTCACAATAAAAACTCTCAACAAATTAAGTAAAATTACATCTCATTGTAGGTGACATATTACAAGTAAAACCCCAAAAAAAGGCCACAAAATCATGGTTAGAAAAAATTCAGAAAATTTGCAGGGTGCAATATCAACCTACAAAGATTAGCTGCATTTCTATATACCAATAATGAACTCTCCTGAAAGAAAATTAAGAAAACTACCATTTGCAAATAGCACCAAAAATAATAAAATACTTAGGAATAAACCTAAGCTAAGGAAGTGAAACACTTGTTCACCAAAAACTATAAAATACTGAAGAAATCAAATCAGATAGAAATAAATAGACATCTTGTGGTCTATTTATGGATTGGAAGAGTTAATATTGTTAAATATCTGCTATCAAAAGCCATCTACAGATTCATTGCAATAGATGCAACATAATCCTGATTATAATCCCAAAGATATTTACAGGCATTTATTTTTAAACTCTAAAATTCATATGGAATCATGAAAGACCTCCACAGACTACAGCAAATTTGAAGAAGAGGAACAAAGCTGGAGGCATCATACTTCCTGACTTCAGTGTGTATTTCAAAGCTACAGTAATGCATTTACCTTTTCAGAACAATTATTCTGGAAATGTATTTTTTTTACCTTGCTTTTTGTTTTTATTGACACTCTTCCTCGTTTTTGTCTATCATCTATTACATTAATTTATGCTATTTTTACTATTTTATTTCCCCTGCTTTTTGGATTTAGTCTAGTTTTTGTTTTTTATTTTAATTTTTAGGCTTGAGTTACATGCTTTGCTCATCAACTTTTAATAGTATCTTCCATACATTGAAACCTGTTAGTTTCCCTGTAAAGTACCATTTTAGCTGTATTTCTCAAGCTTAAATACATAGTGTCATCATTGTCATTCAGAGCTAAACATATTCTCTAATTTTACTTTTTTAAAGATTTCTTCTTTGACTCTTGAATTATTTAAAAGGGTATTTTCAAGGCTCCAAATACATGAAGCATTGCTTATCTTTGTTATTGTTCATTTCAATTGTTGTTAAATTATAATCGAAAACTACATTTTATTATTTTTGTTTTACATAGTTATCATTAAAGTGGTTAAAAATAAAAATGTTTGTTATAGTGACCTTCATTTTTACATTTCCAACTTTCATTTCTTTATGTAGATGCAAATTTTCATCTATCATACTTCCTTTTGCCTGAAGAACTTTCCTTACCATTTCTTGTTGTACAACAAATTATCTTAGCTTTTGTTTGGAAAAAGTTCTTTATTTCATCTTCATTTTTGGATAGTGTTTCTGCTGGGTATAGCATTCTGAGTTGATGTTGCTGTTTCATTTTCTTTTGGTAAAGATATTTCTATCTTATCATCTTGTTTTCATACTTTGATGAGAAGTCAGCTATAATTTTCATCTTCATTCCTTTGTGTTCTGCTCCACTTCCTCTGCCTACATCATTTTCTTTCCATCATCAGCTTTCTTAAAAGTTTGACTATTATGTATCAGGCAATGTTTTTCTTTGTGCCAGAGTTTTTTTATAGTTTTCAGACCTATAATTTGCTTCCATTTATTTTAGAAATTCTTATCTGTTATCTCTTCAAATATTTATTTTGCCACTTTCTCTGTACCTTTTGGGATACCAATTATACATACACAGTATCACAGTATATCTATTGACTGGCAAATGTTAGTGTTTACTTATATATGTACAGAGCTACTTCTTCATGGCCATTATTTGTGAAAGCATTAGAGCCAGAGAATAAGCTGTTTTAACAGGTTGCTTAATTTTTGCTCTCTTTTCTCATAAATAATTCTCCTAACAGTGGCTGCCAGCCTACAAAATGGCCCTCACTCATCCTCACCTCCTGGCATTCCCACCACCTAGCATTGATGTGTCTGTGTAGCTCCCTCTTGCACTGTATAGTTAAATACGATTGACATATAGAACCAATAGAAAATTGCAGAAAAGACAGTGTGAGTTCTAAGGCAAAAGTTTTGCATCTTCTGTTTCGTTGTCTTGGATTACTTGCTCATGGAGAATTCAGATCACATGAAGAAAACCAAGCAGCTATATGGAGAGGACCACATGGCAAGGAATTGAGGCCTGTGCCAACCGCACGCAAAGAACTAAGGCCTCCTGCCTACAGGAGGTCCCGTCAATGGTTTGACTGCACTTTGACAGATTATGAACCAAACTCCTCCAGCAAAGCTGTTTTAGATTCCTGATCCTCAGATATGATGTGACATAATAAGTGTTTATTGTCTTAATCTACTAATTTCATGGATAATTAATTATGCAGCAACAAATAACTAATGCAGATTTCATTTTGTTCCAAGGAGATGCATGCTTCATGTTAGTAGGCTCTCTCCCTGGCTTTCTATGAAGCTCTATGTCTCAGAAGACTTGTCCTTTACTTACCTTTAATTGATCAAACTTAATAGCTACGGGGAAGCTTTCTATTGTTATGAAGAGACTGTTCCGTTTCACAGTAGCAGACAGGATTCAAGGAGGCCCTATGATATAGTTTGGATATTCATCCCCTCCAAATTGCCTGTTGAAATGTAATCCCCAATGTTGGAGGTGGAGCCTGGTAGGAGGGGTTTGGGTCATGGGGCAGACCCTTCATGAATTGCTTGGTGTTCTCCTCATGGTAATGAATGTTTTCACTCTTTTAGTTCACCTGGGAGCTGGTTGTTTGAAGAATCTGGCACCTCTGCTGTCTCTTTTGCACCCTCTCTTGTTATGCGACACACCTTTCTGCCATGAGTTAAAGCTTCCTGAGGCCTCACCAGAAACCAAGCAGATGCTGGCACCATGCTTGTACAGCCTGCAGAACTATGTGCCAAATAAACCTCTTTTCCTTATAAATTATCCAGCTGCAGGTATTTCTTCAGAGCAACACAAAAATGGACTAACACATTCTGTATTCACCTTGTACTCCTCAATCTTAACATTTTCAGCAAGGAATAATTCTGTGTTCTGTCCTCTAGTTCTGGGGCCTCTGACACTTATTCTCTCAGCATGCTTAATACCACAATATTTTCAGCTAATATTTAAGAGTGGTGTTATCACTAGGTCCCCATTCTTTCCACTTTTGAGAAGGTAAAATCCTTGTACTCTACAGAACTGTTTTAGAGAAGTCCCCTAGAGAAGAGGAGCAAGACAGTTGTCGTAGTGTGCTTTATTACATTCTCATAATAAAAATTAAAATTACTCTTTAATGCTTACCATTTATCAGTGTAAGAATTAACTTTACAAGGACTGAGTTGACTGAGAGATGATGAAAAGTTGTGCCGATGAAGTTGCGGGTCTGGCCCATTTGTCAGGAAAAGGAAACAGATGATTAGCAGATACTGCGTTATTGGAGGAACCATGGAGGAAGTTGTAGAAATGAATAATGCTGGCATTTTTGGTTGTGTTCTGGGATGTGTCTGTGTAAGTGTGTGTTGATTTATCTTTTTCAAGAGAGGGTGTGCTTGTAGTTGGACTATAATGATGTTTCAGGGTTCGTGATGTGTGGTCTTTCTCACAATCCACTTGTGCAAGGTGCACGTTGTATGGGCAGGCCTCCACGGCTTACCAGAACCAAAAAGGCCTAAATCTCAGAAAGACTGAGATTTATGTGACGCTGCACACCTACTACCACTTTCTTTCCTGCCGATGATCATAGCTGGCATGGCAGGTCTCTAGAGATTGGTATCATATCTACCCCTTCAGTGTGAAATTTATATCTACTTAATTGTTAACCCTCCCATCAACTCTTGATTGAGTATAGGTTTTACCTTTTTACACAATGAAACTTAAAGGGATAACGTAACTCCTTTGAGCTACATGGCTGATAAGTGTTGGAACTCATATATAAACTCTAGATTTTTGATTCTGAAAACCACAAATTTTCCACTATGTTACCTATAATTTAAGTAGCACTGATTTATATTCTTCCAGGCTGTATTTTTGAGTAGCACAGATTTCCTGGCAAGTTCAGAGCCAGCTTTCTCCTCCTTAAGGGACACTTCTTTAAGTAGAAACTAAATGATGTGCAATAAATATAGTTGCTCTTGCCATGGACTCCTCACAGATGAAAGCTCTTCTCTGACCCATGAACATGACCCCTACGGATCATGCTGCCTGTCCTCAGGCCAAAGCTGGGCTGTGAATTGCTTTCTAAAACTCACTTACAGCCACAGCCCTTGTCTAAATTCAGAAGCACACTGCTTGCTCTGAAATTAAGTGCAGCTGCACTGTGTCCTGCACATGGACTAATTAGCTCAATCTTGTAAACTTAGTGCTCAAAAAGGCCAAGTGAAGGGATTCAATACCTGGGAAAGCCCATCTGCACCAAGAGGAAAATTGGCCCCTACATTTTAGAACAATGTTTCTCCAAATGCGGTACCTAGACCGGCAGCCTCAGCATCAGCCTCACCTGGGAACTTGTTAGAAATTTAGATTCTTAGACTCCAACTCAGATCTGCTAATCAGAAATTCTGGGGATTGGAACCTAGCAAATCTGAGTGCTAATAAACCCGCCATGTGAGCCTGATACATGCTCAAGTTGGAGGATCACTGGTTTTGAGTGTATTTGTAATCGTGTTAGAATATTCAGAAGGGACAAAGAGGTGTAGTTGGTTATTTTTATCCCTTCTCTATTACAGAAAAAAAAGTCACACACAATCATTCAGTCTTCTCATAAAACATCATTCCTGCACGTATTGCTTTAAAATTTTAAAAATTAGCTCTTACTCGTCCAAAGAAAAACAAATCAACTCATACTAATGGGGAGACCGTTTTAGCCCAACATTGACTTTTTGAAAGGTGAGTAGTTTTATATGGACATGAAATCATTCCAGAATGGAAAACTACTGCCTCAACTTATTACAAAAATTGCTAGAAGGTTACCTTAACTTAGAGGTAAAAAGAACTTGTTACCAGTTGCCTTCTAGAGCACAGATTTAGATATAAGAACTGGTGGAAGGTGTGAGTCTGGGGACCTCCTTCATGGTAGGTACCCTGACTACATTAAGACTAGCAGATTCAGCACCCAGTCCTCTCTGGTTTATCAGCTTCCAGAGACAGCCAGCCTGCAGGACACCCACACGATTGATTCTGATTCCCCCACTTGGGAGAGACAAAGGAAGAGCAGTCCGCCTGGTTGTCTTCACTGGTGGAGCTGACAGCTTTATATGCTCAGTGGAGGGAGGAGCTGAAAGGAGGTGCCATGAGAGTGCATCTATGTGACATGGAGGAAAGATGGATATTTTTATAGAGGAAGAAATGCGGTGAACAAGGGAAATTAGATGGAAAGACCATAAAGGTCTCAGGTTGGCAAAACCAATTAGTAGATGTTTATAAAAGATAACCCCTGAGGTCACACAGAATTTGCTTTGATGTCGATACTCTTGAGTTTGAAAAATGGGTTAGCAATCTCCACACCATTGTGACTAGAAAGAGACCCAAGGCTTCCTTCTGCTGGAGCCTCCGGCCAGCTGTGCGCCCTTGGGCAGGTTTCATAAAGTCTCAGACATCCCTTTCCTCTTCTGTTAAAAGAGAGGATTGTAGAAGATCACTCTTAAAGTCTCTTGCAGCTCTGACATGTCAGGAAGTCCTCTTTAACCTCTAGATATGTGGGAGGGGGTGCATTTCAGGGCTCTATAGTTCATAATGTGGCTCCTGAGGATTTTCTGGGCAGTCTATGAACTTCCTTTTTCTACTTGGAGGGAAATAGCTTCTCATCTCTTTTACCTTGAGTTTATCTTAGCCATTTTTGAAACAGGAGTCCTTTAAATAGAAATGAGAACAAACTCCAGGAAATGTCCTTTGAGAAGTTCCAAGGTGTCTGATGAGCTTTGCCTTAATGCGAACTCACTGGTTCAAAAGACAAAACCAGAAACTATGGTACTAGGTCCAAATAGGCCAAGTATATAATTTCTTTTAGAAATTTCGACTGTGCTTTCTTGGATGTTGTTGCTAAAAGTATCATAGGGATAAATGTCAGGACATCCAAGGGGGTAAAAAGGGATTCTGGAGAAAGAGAAGGGTAGGGAATTGTTATCTCCTTCCCTCTGGAAAAAGGTGAAGTCCAAGTAAGTAAAAAGGGGGAAAGTCAACTTTCCCAAAGTCAAAAAATGGAGCTAGGGCCTGACCCTAAGTCTTATTATTGTGACTGTTTATTCTATTATTAAAATTAACACCTCCCTTTGATTGGACTCCCATCATGTCCCAGCCACTATGCCAATCTGTGATATTTCAATTAATGCTGTCAACCATTGTGGAGGGATATTCTCAGGGCTGCTAAATGTTTAACAACCAGTTCTTCATATATATTTATATAGAAATATGTAAAGAGAAAAAAGCCCTGCTTTGTAGCTTTTGTCAATTTTAATGGTGTAAATGCTCCCACCATGGCCAGTTTCAAGCTGCCAACATTACATCACATCACTGAACACAGAGTTGGGAAAAGCTATGTACCGCTGGCTGTCACAGGCAGTTGAAGGCTGGCTTCAGCACAGCCTGGTTCTTGTTTCCATGTTAAATATGAAGACTCAGAGACCCAGAGAGAATAACTTGGGTAAGACACACAGCAAGTAGGTGTTAGAGACAGATTTTGCACTCAAGCAGCCTGACTCCAGTCTTGGGTTCTTCATCATGATGGTTCACTGTCTATCTCTAAAATGTAGCAGTTGAACATTTGAGGAAATGCCTAATGCAGATGCCTGCACACACTGATTGTGAACTTCTATTCTAACCCTGTACGTTATCAGTTCGTTCTACCAGGTTTCTACAGATTCTGGGTACATAAAAGAGAACTTACTTGACTCAGGACCCCCAGTCCCCACCTGAATCACCACCTTGACTGATCCCCAGTATCTCTGTTTGTCCAGAGTCATTTCATCCTTTCCCATGAGTTACAAGAAAAGCCAGAAAATATTCTGAATAATTGAAAAACTGTATCTTCATAATTGAAAAACTATTGAACCAAGTTCACGAGGTTCCATTTTCTTTAGTAATCTTTGTCAGTCAAAGACCATTTGTTTAATGTTCATGCGTGACTATGATGGGTTATGCAGAAGCGGCTATTTAGTATCTGAAGCTTACAGCAATCTGAAAAGCATTTCTATTTCCTACTCCTGGCTCTCAATGAATGCATACACTTTTGCAATGGAGTCACGGCCACCTGTCCTGTGAAATTACGTTTCACGAAGCATTGCTTCTGATTTAGATGGAATGTCTTGGTGTAATAAGAATTGTGGAAAGCAGAAAACCCCCTCTGAGTCCCAAGCTCCCAACTGCAGTCCAGCTCTGAAAAAGGGAGTCAGTGTTTTCATCTCAGTTTTCTCAATGGGAAAAAGCCATTGTAATACCTGTCCTGCTTATCTTCCAGGATCGCTCAGTGGATCCACATGAAAGAGTTTTGAAAGCTATAAAACATTATACAAATAGGAAGTAGGATCATTCATCACAGAGCAATACCAACTGAAGGGCTGTATGGTTTTGTCAAAATTCACAGAATCCTTTAGAAACAATGAAACTGAAGTTTTATGCATGTAATTCTTCCCTGAACCTCTAAAGAGGTCAGTTTCTTGATATGTGGAAGGTATCCTTCATATTTAAATGTCTAGACCCGTGTTTATAGCAGATATTGAGAAATTGTAAAGAGATCCATTGATACAAGCCACAAAACTCAAAAATTTTAACTTACATCAACTTGGATATTTGTATAAAATATATTAACTAATATGTTTTTTAAAAGAATAGTCACTTTTATTTAAATCTTAGAATTTATTAAGATATTAGTAGGATAAATATTTTCTTTAATTTTCTGTAAGAGGAAACTAATACGTCATACCAAAACATTGCAGTGAGTACTAAAACTGTAAATCTAAGAACACGGTTTAATAGTTATTACTTTTGGACATTTGCCCTGAGATTTGTCTTTATTTTTTTTAAGTTTAATTTATAATGTTTTTGCTTTTGCACCATAAAACACACTGTTCATTGTTTATCATTTTTATGATTACTTATTTTAATTTGCTAGGAAAATAGATATTTTTCAGGCAAAAAAATTTAAAGATATGTCAGTGCACATCTCATACCAAGCAAATACATCTCACACTATTGTTTAGTTATCAGTTGTTTCCAAGTGTCAATCACATTGGTAAAAAGTTATGACTGACTCTTCCGAAAGTCTTAATCTGACCACAATCGAAACAAATCCACAAAAACATTATGTTGATAAAGCATAATCCCTCAAAAATGGTAAAAATAGCTAAAAGTGGAGGAAGTAAATAAAACACAGAAGTTCATAATAGGAAAGAAATGTTGCGATGTCATAAATATCCAGTTAAGGCCCTTGGACAGAATCTAGAGAGGCATTGACAATAAATTAACTAGATGTTTCTAAAACATGTCAACCAAATGAATCATTAGCTAATGCTTTTTTGTTGTTGTTTGAGACGGAGTCTTGCTCTGTCGCCAGGCTGGAGTGCAGTGGCGCGATCTTGGCTCACTGCAACCTCCACCTCCTGAGTTCAAGCAATTCTCCTGCCTCAGCCTCCCGAGTATCTGGGATTACAGGCGCCCACCACCACGACTGACTAAAGTTTTGTATTTTTAGTAGAGACAGGGTTTCACTATGTTGGCCAGGCTGATCTCGAACTCCTGACCCCATGATCCACCCTCCTTAGCCTCCCAAAGTGCCGGGATTAGAGGCATGAACCACCGCGGCTGGTCCTAACTAATACTTTTAATTAAAATTATGGTTGTTCTGGTTTATACCACAGTTGTGGGGTTTACAAATATATTTTTAAAGGTTTAAGATATGAATTTAGTGGGAATTGCTATAGGGAGTTTCTCAGTTTAATCTACTGGAAAAACAGAACTGCATAACTTTGGAATTGAAGAAAAGCTTCTAGAGAGTGTTTTACAAATTTTGGCAGCATCAGAATCAAACACAGACTGCGGTGCCTCAGTTGCAAGAGTTTCTGATTCTGTAGGTCTGGGGTGGGGCCCCAAATATCAATTTGTAACAACTTTCCAGGGATGCTGAGGCTGCCGGTCCCAGGACCACACTTTGGGAATTGCTGCGCTGAAGTAACTAACATGATTTTTTTTTTTTTTTAAATCAACTTTCCCCAGAGCTCAATCTAGATGCAGGAATTGGATTTGAAGTCCAACATCATCCTGCTACTTCCACCCGTATGAATTCTCTGCAAGGATCACAGGCTTTAGAACCTAAGCCTTGCTAATGATGAGAAGACTCTCTATACACCATTGTGCAGAAGAAAAATATACATTTGCTAATTAGCTCTAATTGGACAGACTTCTGAGCAATAAAGTCTGTGCTAGGAGGCTCAAAGAAAAGCTGACATCCCTTTTTTTTTCTGCTTCAGCAACCCAGGCTAAATTCCAGAGCCAGAAGGAGGAGAAACATTAGCCTGAAGAAAGTCATCAAAATTAGAATTAAAAAAAAAAAGTTAAACCTAACAAATGCTTTAAATCATTTAATCTAAGTAATTAGCAAAGTACCTTACATTAATAGCACACCTTCCTTATAAATCACATATTATGTTTTACTGTGTGTAAAGTACATTTAATTATCAAAGGCTTGCAAGGTGCTTATCATGTGCCAGACATTGTTTAAAGTGCTTTACAGATAAAAAACCTCAGTTAATTTTCACGATAGCCCTGTGAAGGAGGAACTCTTCTTTTCTCTGTTTCATAAGGTGAAGAAACTGGCACAGAGAAGCTAAGGACATTGCCGAGGTCACACAGCCAGGAAACAACAGCCCAGGGATTTGAACCCGGTCAGTGTGAGTCCAGCATTTGTGCTCTTGGCCTCCAGTCTCAGATACTTGCTTACTGGCTCGGGTTGAAACAATCTTGTCAACTTAAAACATGGCTGCACTTTAGACTCACCTAAGAGGATTCTAAAAAGTGCTAATACCTGGACCATCCGCCAACAAATGGAATGAAACAATCTTTGGGGATGTAGCCCAGGCATTGGTATCTTTTAAAAGTGCCCTGGATGATTGTAATTTGCGGCCAGGATTGAGAACAACTGTGCTAAAATGTCAGGTGACTATGTTGACCCTCCAGATTTGCTTTATTTTTTATTTTTATTTTATTTATTTTATTTATTTTTGAGACAGAGTCTCACCCTGTCACCCAGGCTGGAATGCAATGGTGCCATCTTGGCTCACTGCAACTTCCATCTCCCAGGTTCAAACCATTCCCCTGCCTCAGCCTCCCCAGTAGCTGGGATTATAGGCACCTACCACCATACCTAGCTAATTTTTGTATTTTAGTAGAGACGGGTTTCACCAGGTTGACCAGGCTAGTCTCGAACTCCTGACCACGGGATCTGCCCGCCTCGGCCTCCCACAGTGCTGGGATTACAGACGTGAGCCACAGCACCCAGTCTGCTTTTTCTTTTAAAGTAGCAGAGATGACAGCATCATTATGGCTACATTGTACACTTTTGGGAAGGGAGCACTAAGGAAGGACTATACCTAAGACATTGCTCCAGGAAAGCCAGAACCAAGAAAGAGGCCAGTGAAATTAAAGCAAGGCATCGACTTAACCAATGAGTGGCTTCTGGATATTGTTGACAAAACTTCTCGGCACTTACAGATATACACTTCCTATGTTTTATTCTTATTCATTCTCGTTTCACATAGAATCAAACTAATTTTGCACACATGCCTTGATTTTTTGCCTCGGAGCTTCTAGTTTCTGATCTAAACCTAAACCTAAACTAAACTCTTACCTAAATCTTTTTCTGTTACCTGGCCAGAAAGGCTCAGTCTCCAGGCAGCGGATTTCAGGGGAAATTTACAACATCTAATGGTGCAGCCAGCCAGCCTGGTAAGGATTTGAAACTAACATCAAGAAGGAATTGTGGCTGACACAGCTATGAGGAAGTGGCTGGCCTCAGGGTTACATAGTTTCCCTTTGAACAGTTACTCCTGTTTGCTTTAAGCATCCAATGACGCCTGATCATCTTAAAACAAGAGTAACCGCAAGGCTTTAATACCAATTACATGAGATTAAACAGGAAATGATTACTAAGAATTAAATGTGAAAAATAGTAATACGAATAGTGTAGTATTGGCACAAATGTGCTCAAGAATGGCTGCTAATGGGAGTAGCATCTGCCCGGGTCATATCAGCAGCTGCTTGTCATCACATGCAGCCTCAGAGCCCGGATCTTACACATCCCACCTAGCCTCCCAGCAAGCACCATTAGCCTTATTTAAACCAAAGGAAATGAGGTGCATGGAAGTGAAGAACCTTTCCCCAGCACACGGCATTCTTGAAAGGCAGAGCCAAGATTTGAACGCTACCTTGACTCTGAACCAGGGCTGGATACCATTTGCAGAGCCTAATGCAAAATGAAAATGTGGGCTTCCTTGTTAAAGAAATTATTAAGAATTTCAAAATGGCAACCACAGAGCACTAAAGCAAGCACAGGGCCCTTTTAAGGGTGGGGCCCTGTAGGACTGCACAGGTCACAGGCCCATAAAGCTGGCCCTGCTCAGAGCCCTTCCTCCTCAAAATGCAGTTCAGAGTCAGCAGCATCAGTATCCCCTGGGAGCTATTTAGAAATGCAGAATCTCAGGCCGCACTCCAGACCCACTCAACCAGAGTCTGCATTTTGACAAGATTCCTTAGGAGACTCCAGTGCACATTAAACCTACAGAGGCCCAGCTGTGAAGCCTCAGCCCTCTCACCCTGGTCTTGCCTTCATCAGACAGATTTTCAAAGCACTGGTTTCTGGTCTGACATCCCCCTACCCATCACCACCTGATACAAATGTGGTCAATCTTTTATTTCTGCACATAGTTGCACACATACCATCTGTACATATTAGCAGAAAGTCTCATGTCTCAGCTTTGTGAGTTCTTTCTTCTTCCCTGCTTCCCGTACTGACCAGTCCCCACCACCAGAGATTTGGTGGCTGCCTCCAAAGAGCCACTGACACAGACAGGTCCATCATCTGGTAGATCCTGTTGTGCCAAACCCCTATTAACCTCAAGAGGCATAGCATCAGGTTCAGGAGGCCAGAAACTTGAAGCTAACAAATGAGGCATGGGGTTTTATGAGTGGGAAATTTACAAATAGAGTGGTCCAGTGGTAGCAAGCTAGATAGGAGAACCACCACCGCTTGCAAAAAGCATGCAATTTATATAGCATTTTCACTTAGCACCCTCCCCTTAACAACCCCCACCCGGCAAGTTTCATTTAACCCCAAAGGGCCTTGATCCCCTGTACCAGTCCATCTGTGTTCCACAGGATGGGCTAGGGACTCAAAAGTTCCTTATAGATAAGAAAGGAATTGGCTGGGCGCGGTGGCTCACGCCTGTAATCCCAGCACTTTGAGAGGCCAAGGTGGGCAGATCACGAGGTCAGGAGTTCGAGACCAGCCTGGGCAACGTAGTGAAACCCTGTCTCTACTAAAAATAAAAAAAAATGAGCCAGGTATGGTGGTGCGCGCCTGTAATCCCATCTACTCAGGAGGCTGAGGTAGGAGAATTGCTTGAACCCAGGAGGCGGAGGTTGCAGTGAGCTGAGATTGTGCCATTGCACTCCAGCCTGGGCAACAGAGTGAGACTCCATCTCAAAAAAAAAAACCAGACAGACAGAAAGGAATTTCCAGGTTGGCCACTCCCAGTTCCTTAGCTTGGAAGCCTGAACACTCAGGTGCATTTGCCTTACAGGATTGTTCTCAGAGTGTTCTTTTCTTTTTTAAAAAATTTTTATTTATTTATTTATTTATGTACATGTCCTAATACCCCAATCCTATGAATATGTCTCTTTACATGGTAAAAAGGATATGTCAAATGTGACAAAGTTAAGGATTTTGAGGTGGAAGGACTATTCTGGATTATCTGGTGAGTCAGATGTAATTGCAAGGGGCCTTATAAGAGGGAGGCAGGAAGGTCAGAGTCAGAGAAGGTGATGCGATAACAGAAGCAATGGTTGTGTGATGCTGCTGTGAGCCAAGGAATGCAGGCAGCCTCTGGAAGCTGGGAAAGGCAAGGAAACGCATTCTCCCCAGAGCCTTCAGAAGTAATGCAGACCTGCTAACCTGTTTTACACTTCTGACTTTCGGAACTGTAAGAAAATAAATGTGTGTTGCTTTAAGCTGCGAAGTTAGTGGTAACTTGTTATAACAGCAATTGGAAGCAAATATAGCTCTTAAGCAAATGTGTCTGTCCCTGCTGCAGCAATCATTTCAGTGTAATGGAACATTGTGGAAAGGGAAGTCCTCAACAGGCTACCAGGTCTCCATAGACCTGTCTCCTGGTACAACAGGTGCTTATTACATGCCCCAAAGAGACCACCCACATGATTTTTCCCCCTCAAAAATGTGTTCCAATGAATAATTTGTTGCCCTACTCCTAGATGTATTAAGACAATAGGCTAGCATCACTTTACAATTGCACCCCGTCAGTCATGGGGTTACCCCGAGACATTGCAAAAGGAGTGGAGATACCCACTGAGTCAACTCTCCACTGAATCCAGGGCTTCCTTCCCCTCTGTTTCCTGCCTGTTCTAAACCAGCTGTCTTTCCAACTTCAAGACTCTCCCTTGTCTCTCAGAGCCACTTGACTTGTCCCATCCAAGGACAAATGGAAGCTCTCTACTTGTTTTGCAAACTTTCCAAAGCCTTTTTTGTGACCACACCCTCACC
This sequence comes from Colobus angolensis palliatus, assembly GCF_000951035.1. Lineage (NCBI taxonomy): Eukaryota > Metazoa > Chordata > Mammalia > Primates > Cercopithecidae > Colobus > Colobus angolensis. The sequence continues at coordinate 940,795 of NW_012113697.1, read as the reverse complement.
TCGCAGATCCAATTTTTGGTCAAAAAGATAGGTGTAGTCCACAAGGGATGGGAAGGAGAGTACAAAGTCACAGCGTGTCCCCTTGGACTTGGGGTAGTGGTTCCATCCACTTTAAGGAGTGCCCAGATCCTGGCTGGATGTCTGAATCCCTTGAGGGACTTTAAAAAATACCCCACCACAAACCAGCTAAATCAGAATCTTCAGTGGTACAACCTGGACATCTGTATTTTAAATAAATATTCCAGGTGATTCTAAAGTGTAGCCAATCCCTATTTAGATTATGGTCCACTTAGGAGATGAATCCTTCGGAAGTAAAATCCTCCATTACAGGTTAGAAGTTATCCTGGAAAATCCAGCATCAACCTTTCATACCAAAAACCCATTGTAAGTTGAGGGTTACCAATTTAGAGGGCTGTGAACTCGTAGGTATTTAGAATCCTTGGACACTTAGGTGCCTTTGACATTCTCCCCTAGGGGTCTCAATGCTGAACCATTTGTTACATAAGTCAACTCACCTCACTTAGTTTCAGTTTCCTCATTTTAGAGTGGAATAATAGTTCGTGGTTCTTTGGACAACCGGGAGAATTGCGTAGTCTGAGGCCCAGCATAAGCACCCAACCGTTAATATTTCCACGCTTCTCTGTCCTTCCCGTGGAGCCTGGAGCTTGAGGAACTGTACAGTGAGGCAGCAACTCACATTTCCAGCTGTTGGACTGTCCTGCCAGCGACGTCTGCTCAGTAGAACAAGAAGCACTTTCCCCAGCTCTGTGCTGTCTCATTTCTGAGACTGAACACGCCGTGCTCACTCTACATAGATGGATAGGTTTCCTGAGGCAGTGCAGTGGATTTTAATACCCAGGGCCTGGTCTCCTGTGGCAGATGGCACTTAAGCTCTCTGCAGGGGCAGACATCTTTTGTTTTGGAGTCTACAAGAATATCCAGCCATCACTTCTTCCCCGCAAGAACAATGGGTGATGCACTATGTTATACCTGGATGTAATAATTGATGAATGAAATGATTATAACATTTGGTGGCTTTAGATCTTGTTTCAAATGCACTAAATCATACCTGGCGCATAGGCAGGCTGTCATAAAACAGCTGCTGATGGAACCTGTCAATGACATCTTCTCCTCTTTGACCACCACTGCCTTCCCCAGTGGCCAGGGACAGTTTTGTAAGCAGTTACTCACCTGAGGCCCACAAAATGGCAGAGTACAGATGACAGGCACTTCTCCACAGCAGTAAGCCTCCTTTCTCTGGATCTCAGAGTCTGATCTTAGACCTGCTCTGCTCTGGAAAAGTGGCAAACCATAGAGTTGTGCTGATGCCAGACCTGTTGAGCACTGGTCACCGTTGTCTGCAAAAACACCTCTTGCACAGGCATTTTTACAGCATGATGTGGATCCCTCCCCAAGACCTCTGGAGGATGAGTCAGGACCCAGGGCACATGGAGAAGGCCTAGATAGAAGATAGGTTTGGGAAGGGGAAGGAGAAAGACTGCAGACCAGATAGGATGAGGAAGGGGCATCTCTCACTGCTGAGCTTCACTAAGCCCAAGTTGTCAGAGGTTCTGCTGCTTCCTCTCAAAGACATTGTCTGCTGGAACAGAAAAAAATATCCCTAAAGAGAAGAGCCAGGACAATCCTATCCCTGCAGCAGAGGGAGTCATAAGCTTCAGGGACTGGGGAACTGAGAGGGAAGAAGCCCAAAAAGAGCTTTCTGGACGTCTGGAAATACAAAATGTTTCCCTGGTCCTTTGGTAAACAACCCCTCTTTGGGGGCTGGGTGTGGGTCTCTTTATCACCTTGCAGAACTGTAGGTCATGCAGACACAGGGAATGCCTAACTTATGAAAGATAATGAGTCCATGAAATATTTGTGAAGGTCCTAGAAATTAGCCAACTCGAGGGATTTGTTGTCCATATCTGAAAGTCTTCTCCTTTCCTTTTTTTCCAGGCTTTTAAAAAACCCTTTTCTTTTGCCGCCACGTTTTGCTGTGGAACTCAGATATTTTCTAATTTCACTCACATCTATTTTAGGAATTAATATGGTTTGGCTGTGTCCCCACCCAAATCTCATCTTGAATTATAGTTCCCATAATCCCCACAGGTCATGGGAGGAACCTGGTGGGAGGTAATTGAATCATGGGGGCTGTTACCCTCACACTGTTCTCATGATAGTGAGTTCTCATAACATCTGATGGTTTTATAAGGGGCATTTCCCGCTTTGCTAGGCACTTCTCCTTCCTGCCATCATGTGAAGAAGGATGTGTTTGCTTCCCCTCCCACCATGATTGTAAGTTTCCTGAGGCTTACCCAGTCGTGTGAAACTGTGAGTCAATTAAACCTCTTTCCTTTATAAATTACCCAGTCTTGCATATTTCTTCATAGCAGCCTGAGAATGAACTAACACAAGGGCTAAAAAATAATTGCTTATGTGGTAAGCTGAAGGAATGTTCCAACTAAGAGTCCTATGCCCTATGCCCTAGGGGAAAATCATTGATTTATTTATTTAAATTAATCTCATTTTTTTAAAAAAAGAACATTATATATATTTTTTGAGTCTTACTGAATCTTTTTTTCTTTTTACAGGTTAATTTCCCTTAGCAAAGTATTGATGATCAAGCGATGCCAACAGCAGCAGTGTTAAAGGCTTTTAACACTTTTAAAGGTGGGACCTCTGGGAGTTGATTAGGTCATGAGGATGGAGCCTGGTGAATGGGATCAGTGAAAGAGGCCTGATGTGAGGTAAATGTTGATCAAAAGATAAAAAACTTCGGTTAGATAGGAACAATAGGTTCAAGAGCTCTGTGGTACAATATGGTGACTATAATTAATAGCAATACATTGCATTCTTGAAAATTGCTAAGAGAGTAGATTCTAAGAGTTCTTGCCACACACACACAAAAATTAAGTATGTGAGGTAATGCATTTGTTAATTAGCTTGATTTAGCCATTCCTCAATGTAAGCATATTTCAAAACAGTTATTAGTCAATTTAAAATAATTAACTGGTAGACTAGTTTAGAAACAAAGGAAAGGCCCTAGAGAGATACCTGCTACTGCATAAGGACAGAGAATGAAGTCCATATTCTTCAGCTTAAAAGAGGGTCCTCACCAGAATTCCACCAAGCCAGCACCCTACCCTCAGACTTCAGCTCCCAGAGCTGTGAGAAATACATTTCTGTTGTTTATAAGCCACCCAGTCTATGGTATTTTTCTTATAGCAGCCTGGACAGACTAAGGAAGGAAAGAATTCAGCTGAAAGGCCAAGAAACTGTTACCTAAAGGCAATTTAGAGGGACTATTCTAGGACACAATTTTTTTAAACCAATATTTTCCTTCAAAACTCCCTTCAGTTTGATTTTTCTTACCACTAGCTGACATGAATTCATAAAGATTGTCACATACTTTGTGCTAAATCTGGAATCTTTCTTCAAATTATAGATGTCCCGGTGCTTAGTCATTTTGTTTAAAAATAATATATGTTAAATTCTTATTTAAATGGATTTTCTTTATGTGCTCCAAGAGTCAGCTTCCCCTACTTATTCTGGTATAAACCTAGTTTTTCATCAGAAGTAAGTCATTAAATAAGTTCTCAAGAGGATTGCTATCCTTTTGTCAAATCATGTAATTACCGGGTAAAGAAGACCTGGAGAAGAGGAGGAAGGAGGCTGTTTCAGTCCTCTCAGGATAATAGATTGTCAGGAAAATGTCTGATTAAGGAAGAAACATAGGATCCTACAGTGATACTGTATGTGATACAGGAATGTGCTGGTCATGCTGAAAGACACTAATATATAAAGAATGCAAAGTTTATGTTTTATGCAGTTGTAACATCCTGATTACGGTATACAAGTAATATATGATTGAGGCTAAGATAAACTTCTAGGTGTAAAAGAAAATAGCTGAGAGGATTTTTATTAGAAAGTTTGTTCTGAATTTTTGTGCAGACTTCAAAATACAGATTCAGGGGAAGTCAGAAAGAAGCAACATTTAGATCAACTCTTACACATAAACCTCAAGATTAGATTCAGCAGTGATAAATGCAAAACACTGCAATTATAGTCAAGTGCTTAAACTTATCTCCCAAGGTAGACTTTAAAAGTACCTCTAATTACAGTTGACATACTAACCTGTTGCTTTAAAAGATGTTTTTCCTTTTGTTATTAAAATTGATATAATTGCACATATTCATGGGGTATCTAGCGATGTTTCCACATATGTAATGTATACTGATCTGATTAGGGTAATGAGCATATCCGTCATCTCTTTTTTTTGAGATGGAGTTTCACTCCGTTGCCCAGGCTGGAGTGCAGTGGCGCGATCTCAGTTCACTACAAACTCCGCCTTCCGGGTTCACGCCATTCTCCTGCCTCAGCCTCCCGAGTAGCTGGGACTACAGGCACCCACCACCACGCCCAGCTAATTTTTTTGTATTTTTAGTAGAGACAGGATTTCACCATGTTAGCCAGGATGGTCTCGATCTCCTGACCTTGTGATCTGCTCACCTCGGCCTCCCAAGGTGTTGGGATTACGGGAGTGAGCCACCGCGCCTGGCCGCATAACTGTCATCTTAAGCCTTTATCATTTCTTTGTGTTCTGAACAGTTGATATCCCTCTTCCAGCTGTTGGAAACTATATATGATTGTTAACTATAGTCATTTTACAGTCTTATGGAACTCTAGAACTTACGCCTCCTATCTGACTGTAATTTTGTATTCTTTAACAAATCTCTCTCTGTCCACCCCCTTCATCTCCTCCCATTCCCAGCCTTCACTGTCCTCTGTTGTACATTTTACTTCTATGATATCAACTTATTTAGCTTCTGGGTATGAGTGAGAATGTGCGGTGTTTAGCTTCCTATGCCTGGTTTATTTCACTTAACATAATGTCTTCCAGTTCCATTCAGGTTGCCAAGAATGACAGAATTTTCTTTTTTTATGACTGAATAATATTCCATTCCAAAATATATACTACAATTTCTTTATCCCGTTTTCTGTTGTTGACACTTAGGTTGATTCCATTAGAAGATTTTTTTATAAGGAGTCACATGGAAAATCACACAGACCTGGTTGTTCAGACCAGGTGTTCACCTGGCATCCTCAAAGTTCAGGGACACTGTCTAGAAATAAACAAACTCTTGAAGAGGAAACAAGCTGAAATCTACAAAGAAGTTCTGTTGTAAGACTTCCCTGTGGCTGCACCCATAACCTACGCCTTTCTTACCTTTTCCATCACAGACATATTCTCACCCCTTGGACAGTTGTCACTACTTTGTCCCCATTGCCCTGGTACTTGTTAGCCTACACATTGTTTCCCACACTTATGCTCCTGAAGTTTTAACTCTTTTACTGGCCTCTGCGCAGTTTTTCTTGGAAGAGCCCCTCCAAGTCTCCAACCATCCCCTTTGTTTCTTTGGCTTAGAAATCTCTTTCTCGCAGAAATTTTTTTTGTTTTCCAGTTCCAACAGCTTTAAAATGGCTCTATTTGGTTGGATATAGTCAGAACTACCACAAAGTGTTATCCCAACAAGAATTTGAAAATTAGATTCGTCTTATTAGTATTTTGAAATTGCTATAAAATGGATTCAGCCAGAGGCACCCCAGGAAAGAAAAAGCAAAATGATCCCAGGCATTTTACTGTAGCCTTTTGTCTAAAGTAAAATGTGTCACTCTAAAAGGGATATGTGGTGGTTCTCCAATGAAGTTTAGAGAAAGTAATGTCCCTAAATGCCTTGGGCACAGTCTAGGGGAGAGAGAAAGGGAGATGGGTTAGTTGTCTAGTTCATGCCCACTGAAAGCTCATCTTATCACAGACACATCTGCATCAGGCATTCTAGGCTTGCTCATTAGACAGTAACTTCAGCTGCTTCTCCTTTTGATTTCATGCCCAACAAGATTCATGGTTATTAATTGGCTTCATATGTAGGTTTGCCCATAAGGAAGGAATGTGCTGGTCATGCTGAAAGGCATATTCCGGGGCAGGTGACATCTCTTGTTATAAATGGTAAAATTAGAACACTGGTTTTATAGCTTAGTCTTTTGAGTTTGATTAATGTGTTTTCCCCTCAGTCCCAGTACGCTGAAAGGACACATTTCTAAACCTGTCAGGCTAAGCACCAAACCCTGGACCAGAGTAAATTCACCCAAAAACTCCACCTGACAAGGCCTTGTGGGTGACTGACATTCCTGCATGCTCCTGACAATGCGCCAGCCTCACCCAACATTTTCTCCTTTGCATGTCTACAGATGCCTTATGTTTGCTATGGGTCAGATGTCTGTCATTATGAAAACTCTCAGTAAATTCAAGTTGACTTTAACTTGACTCAACTTGCTAGTAATGGAAGGATTTTCCTTTATGCCAGTTTTCAAGTTTTCCCATTATTGTCAAGAGTACCAGGATTTTCAATAAGACAAACTTGGCCAGACACAATGGTTCACACTTGTGATCCCAGCACTTTGGGAGGCCAAGGCAGGCAGATCATGAGGTCAGGAGTTCAAGACCATCTGGGACAACATGGTGAAACCTCATCTCTACTAAAAATACAAAAAAGCTAGCTGGGCGTGGTGGCATGCACCTGTAGTCCCAGCTACTCGGGAGGCTGAGGCATGAGAATCACTTGAACCCAGGAGGCGGAGGTTACCGTGAGCCGAGATCGTGCCACTGCACTCCAGCCTGGCAACAGAATGAGACTCTATCTCAAAGAAAAAAAAAAAAAACAAAGCTCAAAGACTCAGCAGTGTTAATCCCAACCTCATAGTTCATTTTTATTCAGAAAATGTGTCCTGTTGATAATTTTTAATGTCTCAACTGCCTCATCTGCTTTTTTCTACCATGATAGACCTAATGCTAGACTTTATCAACTCACGCTGGAATTAATGCAGTGACCTCTTAACCATCATTCTGGTCTCTTAATGTCATTTCTAACCTCCTCCCCCTGGTATACCTCTTATGATTAATATTGCCAAGTAGAACACATCTGATCCCCTCATAAGGGTAATTCATAATTTGGCCCAATACCATTCACCTATCTTATTTTCATTGCTCTAATATATATTCTACACTCACAGTCATGTGGTCCATCAGTTTTGTATTGCTGAGTAGCACACCATTGCAAATCTTCAGGCTAAGACAACAATTATTTATTTTGCTCACAAAACTGCAATTTCGGAAGGACTATGTGAAGGTAGCTAGTCCAGTCTACATGCAGCATAAGCTGGAGTAGCTTGACTGGGGGCCGGATGATCCACTGTGAAGATGGCCCACTCTCAAAGCTGGCAAATTGGTGCTCAACCAAGACTGCAAGATGGTGCCTCTTCATGTCCTCAGGCTGCTTGGGCTTCCTCACAGCATGGTAGCTGGGTTCCAAGTGTCAGCATCCTAAGAGAACCAAGGGGAAGCTGTATCACATTTTATTTCCCACCTTTGGAAGTCAAATAGTGTCTACTCCACTGTAGTCACAGTAGTGCCCAAATTCTAGGGGAGAAAATATAGATACCATTATTCAATGGAATGAATCAAGATCACACTAGAAATGAAGAAGGAAGAGAGAAATGGAGAGAGAAGAAAGAAAGAAAAGAAAGAAAGAAAGAAAGAAAGAGAGAGAGAGAGAAGGAAGGAAGGAAGGAAGGAAAGAAGGAAGGAAAGGGAAGAAGGTAGGAATGGAGGGAGGGAGGAAGAAAATAGAATGGGCAATATTTTTTGGCAGTCTTTTTAGAAAAATGCAATCTGCTGCACTGAACATATGAATCAGTGTTTGGTTTAGGAGAGTGGTCAAGTAACACTTCCTATCTGGAGGACAATGTATTATCTGATCACATTCATAGATCTTGGAGTTCTCTATCTCATATGACAGTTGAGAAAACTAAGGCCTACAAAAGTTGTGACTTACCCAGGTCACGATTAGTGGCAGATCTGGGAATAGAACGTAAGCCTATTTAACTACCCTGGCAGATTTTTATTCAGTACGTCCAGATGAGCATTGGGAAATGCATATTCTTAATACGTGTACAAGGTGAGTCTTACAAGAGGACAAATTTGAAGAACATTGTGCTATAGCTTACTGCACACTGGAGTTGCAGTTACAGACTGGCACATGGGCAGCTTGTTACAGAAATTCAGAAGGGTGTGATTGCATAGCCTGAATATTTAAAGCCTTCTCCAAATGGAAGACATTATTATTAGTCCATAGCCTGGGTGTGCAAACTAATCTCCCTGGATAATGAGGAGAATGACTAGTCAAGTTCCCCATCCTGCCCTTGAGAAACAGGAATCAGGTACTGACTTGTTGGGGATAATTTAATCCATGCTGGTGTGCTGGCATGCTGCCTTTTTCCCTCAAATGATTCCAGAAGAAAGTAACCTGTTGCCACAAGCAGAAATTGTTCAGGTACCAGCTGCAGAAGTGAACTGGCAGAAGCGAGAGAGCCCTTCATTATGCAATTATCCATAATTAGGTGTTCATTACTACTTTATCATCAGGGAGCCAGCTCCCACCTGTGCAGGATTGTCATGGGGACTGGCAAGCACAGTGGAACAGAGCTTTGCTTGTTCTCTAGGAACGTGACATCTGAAATCGGGAGTTCCAACCTGCGCATGGGGAGAGGCCATCCTGACACGCAGACAGATGCAGACACATGGAGGCCAACTATGTAAATTATGCAGATGTCATAATCCTGGCATTCACTTCAGGTTTTGCTTGCGATAGATGCATGATAGAGAAGGGGGGTGGAAGGGAAGCCACCACTGCTACTTTATCCTCAGTTAATTGAGAAATAGTTTATACTCAGAATAAAATGTCCTTAAGCCAGAAATAAGAGCTTGAAGTGGTGAAAAGTGGAAGACTCAGAATTTGCTTTACCCTTTCTTTGTTAAAAAAAAAAAAAAAAAAGAAGTCCTCATTATTAAGTGCTTCCTGGCCCAAATTAAGAGCAAAGACTCTTTGTCATTTCATCTCCCACCATATATTACCTAGCAAACACTACACTGGACTGTCAGTAAATATTTCCATGAATGGGGGTAGCTAGACAAACATCATGTTAACAAATGAAGGGAAGATGTGCAGAGAGGGTCTTGCTTTAATGCATGGAGAAAAAAACCCATGTGATCAGCTTGTGAAATACTCATAAGGAAACAGGAAGACATAAGTCCAAGTACTTATACCAGTTACATAAAGAGGGGGACACTTTTCCTGCGTAAAGAAGCACAAGTGATACAAAGTATTACAGATCTTGAATTCGAACCGGAAACAGTAAGGGATAACAGGCATGAATTCAATGTGGTGAGTTAAGCACCATCGCAATCTCAGTTTTCATTAAAGTAAAAAGATTGGGGTTTCTTGTATCCCAGAAATGATTACTGCTCTGCAGAATTATCGATGCTTCCCTGCCTTCCAGAAAGGAAAAAGCATACGAGTAAATTTATTGATTTATGTATATTCTACAGCTTTAGTAGTTAAAAGATTCTGGTGTTACAGGCACCAATAGACACAGGTATCTTTAACTGAACGCAGGTTTAGAATTAGCCTCAAAATATGTAAGGGTTCTGGAATTACATAGTGGTGATAATTGTACAATTTTGTGAATATACTAAAAACCACTTAATTTTAGAATATGATATAAATATGAATTCGGAATATGATAAAGGTGACACTTCCAAAATTTCTAGATAACATTGGTTCAAGGGAATTGATAGTGTAGGAAAAAATAGAGCATCACTTTGCTTATTATACCAAATTTTTTGAAAATGTACATATTAAAGAAAATGCTATATTCTAGACAACCCAAGCAAACTATTTTTTTTGTCATTCTATTGTGGAAAGGCCTTTTAAAGCATTATAAAAATATTGGAAACCCAAACTGACACCTTTATCATTATTTTTTCTTTCAGCTTTTACTTTGGGTTCAGGAGGTATATGTGCAGATTTGTTACATGGGTAAATTATCTGTTGCTGGGATTTGGATTACAAATGATCCCATCATCCAGTACCCCATAGCTTTTCAATCCGTACTGCCTCCCCCCTCCTACCTTCCTCCTCTAGAAATCCCTGCAAGACTGATCAGTTTAACCACATAATTTAAAACTCATATAACACATAGCAAAATTCTTTTTAAAAGCCACATACAAAGTTGAGGCAAACAGTATAAGGGTAAGAAAAACTTACAGCATGTGATGAAAGGCTAATTTTTGTGACATGCAGAACTCATACGGATCAATGAAACATCATATAACCCAATAGAAAAACAAAAAAGAGTACACATGAACAGTTCACAGAAATAAATATCAATAGCAAGCAAATACATTAATTCTCATTCATAATTAAAGTAGCTTATATTGTAATAACCATGCAATGCCAGTTTTTAACCTGTCAGAATTGGTAAATGTTAAGATTTATAGGTGGTAAAAAAAATATAGCATCTTAAATCAGACTACCCTTGGGTTCCAAGCTTGGTTTCACCACTTACTAGCTGCGTGACCTCAGGTAAATTACTTACCCTCTCTGTGCTTGACTCCTCTTCTATAAAATGGAAAAAATATACTTCACTCGTAAAGTTGTGAAGAAGATAGAGTGAGACAATATACACAAAGCACTTAGAAAAGAGCCTTTTACATAGGATGCGTTAAATAAATGTTAGACTTTGAAGGAGTGTGCAAAAAATAGCTACAATTTTGATTTGTTGGGAACTTAAATCAGAACAATCCTTTTGGAGAACAGTTAATGATATCTAACTCTTCTTTCTTTCTCTCTCTTTCTTTCTCTCTCTCTTTCTTTCTTCTTTCTTTCTTTCTTTCTTTCTTTCTTTCTTTCTTTCTTTCTTTCTTTCTTTCTTTCTTTCTTTCTTTCTCTTTCTTTCTTTCTTTCTTTCTTTCTCTTTCTTTCTTCTTTCTTTCTTTCTTTCTTTCTTTCTTTCTTTCTTTCTTTCTTTCTTTCTTTCTTTCTTTCTTTCTTTCTTTCTCTTTCTTTCTTTCTCTGTATTTATTTTTTTGAGACAGAGTTGTACTCTGTCACCCAGAGTTGTCACCCAGGCTGGAGTGCAGTGGTGCCATCTCGGCTCACTGCAACCTCCGCTTCCTGGGCTCAAGTGATCCTCCTGCCTCAGCCTCCTGAGTAGTTGGGACTACAAACAGGCACCATCACACCTAGCTAATTTTTTGTAGAGATGGGGTTTTGCCGTGTTGCCTAGTCTGAAATATCTGACTATGTTTAAGTACACATGCCCCAAGCCATGACTCAGCCATTCCACTGCTAGGATGTAGCGATATGGCTATATTCATAAACGTGCACTCAATTATCCGTGTGGGATTGCTCACTGCAGCATAAATCAATCACAACATGGGGAACAGCTTGTCTGTCAATATGAAAGCTGTTATTAGAATACAATGCAACTCTCAAAAAGTACAGGGATTGTTATGCATAAACTGATATAAAAGATCTCAGAGGTATTTTGAGTGAGACCAAGCAAGGTACAAGATTTTATATGAGGATGAAATGAACTTGTTTGTATAATTAAAAATGTATGAATTATTAAGGAAAAAGAACCAAATTATATTTATCTCCTTTTTTCTTCTTCTGCCACATGCAGAGAATTTAGTTTATGTAAAGGTCTGTGCTTTTTTTATATTTTCCTTCTTGAAAGAGTACAAAAGCCATTAGAGTGTCAGGCTCATGAAGGACAGAAATGTGGGGGTCCAGGTATGTGGAAATGGAGTCCAGTGCTTGGAGTTAGAAGGGTAGAAGTGACTAATCCTAGAAATGCAGATGTTTGTAGAGCCCTCAAAGACTGAAAACTTAGGAGAATTAGGTTTTGCAGTTTCCATGAGCAGTAAGGACTTAAGGCTCCTCCCTGAAGAAGGGGACTTTTCATTAGATGGGACTGGAAACAGGGTCCCCAGGCAGGCCAGGCAAGGAACAGAGAGGCTATCAGACTTGGACATTGCCCTTGAGCCTAAAGTGGAGATCAATTTCTCTTGCTTTCAAGAAAACATAGAAATCCCGACAATGATCACATCAAAGGTGACCAATAGGGACTGAAGACCAGAGGACCCTTCTCCAAGTCTTCTGGACAGCAGAAGACTGTAAAGATTCCAATGCAATGTGGGGAAGGGGAAGGGCCCCCAAAACATGACTGAGATTTAATGTCCCTGCTACCAAAAAGAATGGCTTCGGTTTCCAAGGAATTGAAAAGAGGAATTTTAGTTTTTAACTTTCTATAGTCTTTAGCACATTAATATATAATAATAATATTGTAGAAAATGTATATACTTTCAATATAGATAATTTATAAAGAAAGAAGCTTGGTATGAAGAAACATTTTATAGGATTTGAAAGTAGAATAATGTTCCTTTGGGTTGGGGATATCTCTTCCAGGACTCTTGGTTCCACCTTCTGTAATGTGGAGACAGCACCTAACTTACTCCTTGGGTGGTTGTGAGATTGAATGAGGTCTTTATGCAATCTCTATGAAATCTCTATATCCCTAGCATGTGGAAGATGATATGACTGCTAGTCATATTCTATGAAGCCACAAATAACTGCCAATAAGGGTGGGGATCCTATTAGAAGGAGGGGTTAATTCTTCATGTGTCTTTCTTTTAACGTGTGGTCCCCAACATCACTCTAAGGACAATGGTGGCAGGAAGGACAGGGGAATCTTAATAAAGCTAAATTGCCTATTAAGGGGACTTATCATATGAACATTTGTCCTGGCTATTTCTTCTGCCTGGAAAACTTTTCCCTTAAATACTCACTCACTCCTTCACCTTTAAGTGTTTTCTAAAATGGCACTGTAGCCTACCTGGATAATCCTAATTAACACTGTAATCCCCTTGGCACTCCCAATGCCCATGACTTTGTTCTAATTCACCCCTAGCCCCATAGTTTTTATCATCTGACAAGTTACATATTACATTTATTTTCTAATTGGTTGACTTCTCTACATACACACACACACACACAAATGCCCTCATTAGTCTGCAGGCTGCATGCAGGAAGGGATTTTCTTCTGCTTATGATGAATCAGAAGCATTTAGAAAAGAGTCTAACCCATGATACATGCTCAAAAATTAGTTGAATGAAGAAAATTGTGAATGCCTCTTATTGTTTCTATATGATACTCTTTAATGTTAGAATCTATGTACTTTTGTTACCATTGCAAGAATAATTAGTGATCTTGATCTTTAGGATGGAAAAAAGTCCAGACTAACAGTAGTGATGGAAAGAATTTGACATTTTGTCTACTCTCCTCTCTGCCACAAGCAGTTTTTGTAACCTTGGAAGTCATTTCACCCTCCGGGATTGGCATGAAACTCTAAGATGTCTATCTTTAATATCTCACTTTCAATAACTCACTATAAAAGTGGACATACCAGATACTGGCTGCATCCTTTATGTGTAATCTCACTGGGTAATATTAATTGGGATGAGTAGGGCAATAATCTTCTTTCCTTGGGAAAAGAAGAGACTGGGCACCAAAAGACCTGATGAGAAGAGATATCATCAGCAGAGAGGTGGTAACAAACTGAACTAAGGCAGTGAGATTTGAAAAGAAAAAAAACAGTCTTAAAGCTGTTAGGCTTTAAAACTCCAGCATGTTCCATTTGCCCTGTGCCATAAAAATGACAGAGTTGGGTTAAGGATTCTGTACCCCTTATTCCCATTAGCATTAACAACAAAGATGAAACACGTTAAGGGCAATTTTTGTCACTGAGATCTGAATTTATTTTCCTTCACTGAATCTTAAATTAGTAGTTAACTGATGGCAAGACCTGTACCAAGAAGGTCATGTTTCTAGCTAACATTTCCTAAACCCATTAGATATCAGTATCCTACACCCCATAAATTTGGAAACTGGAGTCTGACAAGACCAAGACTAACAGAGGGGGGGAATATCATACACACTCAATTGCACTATCTTAAGTTGATCTTTTAGAAGCAGATGTTAGCCTATCTCTTGCATCCAACAGGATGCAACATAAGAAGAGCTCATGGATCGGAGCTTTAGTGTAGAAAATCCTTTTAGTTTTTGATCTTTTCCTTTTCCAGAAATACTGTCAGTTCCTGGGAACCATTATCTACTTACTAAGGTTTAAGTGTTACTTAGATGTCCTAGGTTATTATTAAACTAAAATCCAGTCGAAAAGAAAGAACAAAGAAAGTTTGTTTGTTTGTTCCAAACAAAGAAATTTCGTTGGAGTGGTCCTGAAAGACTTTCTATATTCCATTTTGGTCCAGGGAGGTTTTCGATTCTACCTTCTGCTTCTAAAAGTCTCAGCACAGATAATAGTTTCCCAAATAATCGTTTCAATTAGGCTGCCTTTTAAATAGCATAACACTTGTTTGGGGGGACCAATAGAGACCAAGGAAACATATTAGCATTTATTGCATACTAATTGTTTATAGGACGCTGTGCTTTCTCATATACTAGAATTTAATTTTCCTAATAACCTTCTTTGAGAGAAATTATTCCCATTTCACAGATGGAACTATTGCCTACAAGCACTGGAACCAACAGCAACATCATAAGCTGCTCTGGTGACCCCAATTTGAGAACCATTTACCTAGACCTTGCTCTAGTCTTTGATACTTCTGCTTGGTATGCCATAATACCTTTGCTTTATTGATTCATTCAACAAATATTTATTGAATTTCAACTATATTTCAAGCACTATGCAAGGTTCAGGATGCATTAGTTATCCAGAGTGCCACTCCTTGTTTTTATAGAGCATTTGGTCTATTGGGAAGTAAATATTAAATGTGATTGTGTTTAATCATGTCTAATCATGTAAACATGATTGTGTTTAACATATGCAATGTTATAATTGTAATAAGTGCTATGAAGGAAATATCTAAGGTGCAATGAGATTAAATGAGAAAAAAAGTTCAATCTGGTCCTTAAAGGTTGAGAAGACAGATGTGAAGTGGGATAATAGGAGAACAAGGGACCTAGCAGAAAAATTACCCAGGGAAAGAGCACATGTGAAGAAAAGAGAAGGCCAGGGTGGCTGGAAATTATTACTGGACAGAGTTTGGGAGTTAAGGCTACAGAGGTAAGAAGAAGACAAATCATGGGGAGTGCCGTACATCATGGAAGTAATTTTTGACATTATCATTAAATCATTGTGGAGCTTCAGGATGAGTTTAACAGGGATATGGCAATCAATTTGCACTATTTAAGAAGCTGGAGAGAAGTCTGTGTGTGCATGTGTGCGTTTGCATGCGTGTATTTCCAGGCCTTGTTAGTTGGATAAATGATGATAAAAGATGTCATTAATGAATCCAAACTGGAACAACTGGAAGAACAGGGTGTGTATTAGTCAGTTCTTATATTACTTTAAAGAAATACCAGAGGCTGGGTAATTTATAAAGAAAAAAGGTTTAATTGGCTCACAGTTCTGCAAGCTGTACTCGAAGTAGAGTGCTGGCATCTGCTTCTGGTGAGGGCTTCAGGAAGCTTACAATCGTGGTGGGAGGTGAAGCGGGAGCCAGTGCATCACATGATAAGAGCAGAAGCAAGTGGGGGCAGCGGGGACAGGGGGTGTTACACAGTTTTAAACAACCGGATCTCCTGTGAACTCATTCATTGCCATGGGGATTGGCTAAGCCATTCATGAAGGATCCACTCCCATGATCCAAACACCTCCCAGCAGGCCTCACCTTCAACACTAGAGGTTACATTTCAACGTGAGATTTGGAAGGGACAGATATTCAAACCATATCAGGGTGTTATCTTTTGAGATGGAGAATTCAAGGCAAAAGCAAATTAGGAAGAGATCTGGGAGAGGATGGCCTTTGGGGTTCAGTTCTGAGCATGTTGAGCTGAAGCGGGTGGTACATTGGCACTTCACTGTCTGATTCTGAAGTTCAAAAAAAGGTGCCTGGACTCAAGATAGGAACTTGAAGTCATAAGAATAGGACTGTTAGGAGTACAATGATGAAGAATAAGGTTTTAGAGTCAAGTAGCCTGGGACTTAACTAGCAACAACAGGGTCTACAACTTATTGTGCAACCTTAGGCAAATCTTACCCTTCTGAGCCAGTTCCTGTTTTTTATGTAATACTCATATTATTTATATAGGATTTTTGTGATAAGTTACTGATAAGCTAAGATGTGCAAATAATTTGATAAATTTTATTAGTTTTGTAAATAGTAGTAATAGCATTTTTAATAGAGATATTATTTAAATGTAAAAGACTGATAAACTTGCCTAAGGAAAGTACAGAGCAAGAAGGAGGGCAAGCCCCAATTTCTAAGGAGTTAGTAGAAGAGGGTGAGTCAGAAAAGTTAGCTGAGAAGTAAATGCCAGAGAAGTAGGAGAAAGGAGAGAGTGGTGTCATAGAAACCAAGAGAAGAGAAAGTTCTAGAAGGAGGAAGGAGTCAACTGAAAGTGCAAATGAGGATTAAACTATCTCTTATTTAGCCACATGGAGTGAAATGCTGACCTTTCCTGAGGCAATTTCAGTAGAAAGGAAGGTGGGAGATTGAATGGAGGAGGAAGAGAAGATGTTTAGAACAGCTCAAGATGCAGGATGCAGTGAGAGTTCATTCAGATGGGAGAACATGGAACATGTTTGATTTTTGAAGGCAGTGATCTGGGAGAAGAGAGTAAGAGAAAGAGATAGAGAAGAATATTGAAAATGAATGTGGGTGAGGAAATGAGGTCAGTGAGGAGGCAAAATGGATGGAGTTGGTCTTAGAATGCAGGAAAGGAATGTCCTCCACTGTAAATGGAGAGACAAGAAGATGAGTACAGAGGCACGGGGGTTGTAGTTGTGGTGATGGAGATTGGTCTTTGCTTGGTAAGGGGAAAAGTCAAAGGTAAAAGGAGTGGCAAAGGTATGAAAACAGTCACTACAGAAAGCAGAACACACCAGGAGATGCATTCTGATTCTGGGTAGATTCACTTCAAATCTTTACTTATCCATCTTCTCTGTTGTGAGTCTTTTTCCTAGTAGGACTTAGCTGTGCAAGGTTGCCCTTGGGAGGCTTTTGTTAGAGTCTCCCAGGTTTGGGATTTTCTTGATTGAGTGTAATGAAGAACAAAAGCACAAGGAAATGCTTGGAATTTGCAAGATTTGGTGAAACAATGGCTCCTGCATTTCTGAGCTGTGGCCAGGTAGGAAAGGTTGGAGAAATATTCTGTGAAAAATCAAGTTTATTTATTATGGGACAAAGTTGAAGAAGGCGCAGTGGAAATATTTGGAAGAAAATGAAGCCATGGAAGTCTAAGACAGAACCAGCCCAAGACAGTACAGGAAGAAAGGGGATGGGGATATGCCCACACCTCGCTCAGGGATGTGACCTGTGTGAGGTTAATCCCCTTCAGAGTTCCTATAGGTGGATTTGGCTATAACTGTGGGTTTGTTTGTTATTGGGTGTTGAGATCAAGGCAATTCAGAAGCCACAGGTGAAACGAGAGGCTAAATTTATAGGTGAAGAGGTAGGTGCAGAAAGAAGCACTGTGTGATATGGGCTTATTTTCCCAGACCAAAATATTTACTATGTAGAATGAGAAAGAAAACACACTAACTTCTATGAGAACAGGACTCTGTTCCTGGCATGTGCATCACTCTTTCTCCCAGAGTGCATTGCCTTACCAGCAGGTGCCCAATTAGCTATTGTGAATAGGAAAAATAGAGCCCCTCTATTATCACCATAGCTCCTAATTGCTGTGCATTCTGATTCTGGGTAGATTCACTTTAAATCCTTGCTTATCCTTCTACTAATTGCGGGTGCCTCCGATCTACCCTCCAGATTGTGCAGCCATGGGGCTAGATGGAGTTGAGTCTGGAGGATTATTGGGAGAGGAGTGGTCTTCACTACAAACCACTCTTGAATACCCTCCTCTCCTCTCCTCTCATCTGTCTGGCCAAATCTGAACAATCAGTTAAGGCCCCTCCTAGTTCTTATCCCTTTCAAGGAGGGTTTCTGTGACAGCCTCTACTTTTAGTGTTCCATTTCATAGAGAGTCTGTATTTTATTTAAACTATCTCCTATTTATGCAAATACAGATTTCCTCCTTTTTTTTCCATTAGTGTTGTTTGCAGTATACATTCTGCTACACACGTTCGTAGGACCGTACAAAGTTCTGTCAATAAGATAAACCCAATAGAAAATTGCTAAGTTAAAGGATATATGGATATTTCATTTGATACGTAGTCAAATTGTTGTCCAAAAATATCTACCCCAACTATAATTATAAGAACATATTTTTTAGCATCCTTGATAACACTGGATATTAGAAAGCTTACAAATTTGTGTCACACTGATAGGAGAAATATGGTAGCTTGATGTTTATTATTATATTTGTTCAATTGAATGGGAAACTTTGGCCACTTCTTTTGTTGTTGTTGTTGGCTGTTGTTTTTCTAATATATTACTCATTTTTCCATAGGGTAGCTACTCATTAGTTTATTGAGTTACACCAGTATTTTATGCATTAAGGAAATTATTCTTCTGTCATGTATATTTTTCCAGTTGGCTACTTTTCTTGCATCAAGCAACCTGCAGGACAGTATGATCCCATTTGTATGTGTTCCTTTTACAAAGGTGATTGTGTGCTTACAAGTGGTTAGAAATTTTCATGAAGCATACATAAGAAACTTAACATTAGTTACCAAAATGTAGGGAGAGAGGGTGATTAACTTTGCACTCTACACCAGTCAGTACTATCATTTATAAATACTAGAAATGTATTGTTTTTGTAATTATAAAGACCATGTCTCTTTCTCTCTCTCTCTCTGGATATTTTAAAAGAATGAACCAAGACCACACAGTTGGAAACAGTGATACACAGTGGACCTCTCTGCTTCTTCACCATCTCTCTTCTTGTTGCTTTAAGTTCCCAAGTTGCTCATTGGGAGCTCTTTTGAGACGGGAGAACCATAGTAAAATTCTTCTGTGGGCCACGCTAATGTTAATGGGTAACATTTGGGGCAAAGGTCTCCTCCGTCTCCACATCTGCAGCTTTGTACAGGCCTCACCTCTGAAATGCCTGAAAGTGTGAAGCCAGGCAAGGCCTAATGTGTATTAGCAAGACAAAGAGCCCACGAAGGGAGGAGCGGGGGATGAACTTTAATTTACTGAAGATTTATTAGACCTCATGAAATCTGCCCGAACCACCCATTTTCTATCTCATCTGCCCACGTCTAAATAGGATGGCTTTGTTAGTATGCGATGGTCATTTAGAATTATCCAGCAACAAATCTTGCTGCTTAAAAAGGCAGACTGATGGCAGCAGAACGTTTGAGAGAGTTCATGCTCTGAACACAGAACCCCAAATCTGGAAATATGGAAATGTGGGAATGTGTTGGCCCCGCTTTCTGGGCCTCCCCCTTGACTTTTGTTTGTGGTCTGAGTCCTTTAGCTTCAGCGTGGCTTTTTCACTTGAGCATATGAAGAAAGCTTGAGAGTAGAAAAGGCAAAGGTACTTTCACAGAGCAGCTCGGATATTTTAAACCAGGGTGATTTTCAGAGAAATACATCGAAGTTCTGCTTTTTGGATAAATGCTGCTCAAACCTTAAGACTCAATGGAGCATATCCAATAATA
The DNA here is from genome assembly GCF_000951035.1 of Colobus angolensis palliatus. Classification (NCBI taxonomy): domain Eukaryota; kingdom Metazoa; phylum Chordata; class Mammalia; order Primates; family Cercopithecidae; genus Colobus; species Colobus angolensis. Next base: position 921,249 of record NW_012113697.1, on the reverse strand, counting down.
CTTTAAAGCTCAGCTCATGAGCAGGAGATCTCTCTGGGGCTATACAAATGTCAAAATAGTGTGTCCTTAATTTGAATGAAAGGTGGAAATTATTGGGGCTTGGTTTTCCATTTAGCTTTAGGCTTGCCGCTCATTCATAAGGTGTTAGAAAATGCACCTGGATTTTGTTACCAGAAACTTCCCCTCGGGGTTACCTAACATTGCAGGTCTCACAAGTCTCTATTTGCCCATCTATGGAATGGGTTGATATGGAAAGCTTCGTGAAAAAGTAAGACAACTGAAGGAAATGTGAGGGCTTGCTAATTTCTTGTATTATTATTATTATTATTATTATTATTATCATCATTATACTTTAAGTTCTGGGATACAGGTGCAGAACATGCAGGTTTGTTACATAGGTATACACGTGCCATGGTAGTTTGCTGCACCCATCAACGTCATCTACATTAGGTATTTCTCCTAATGCTATCCCTCTCCTAGTCCCCCACCCCTTGACTGGCCCTGGTGAGTGATGTTCCCTTCCCTGTGTCCATGTGGTCTTACTGTTCAATTCCCACTTATGAGTGAGAACATGTGGTGTTTGGTTTTCTGTTCCTGTGTTAGTTTGCTGAGAATGATGGTTTACAGCTTCATCCATGTCCCTGCAAAGGACATGAACTCTTCCTTTTTTACGGCTGCATAGTATTCCATAGTGTATATGTGCCACATTTTCTTTATCCAGTCTATCATTGATGGGCATTTGGGTTGGTTCCAAGTCTTTGCTGTTGTAAATAGTGCTGGAATAAACACAGTTGTGCATGTGTCTTTAGAGTAGAATGATTTATAATCTTTTGGGTATATACCCAGTAATGGGATTGCTGGGCCAAATGGTATTTCTGGTTCTAGATCCTTGAGGAATCGCCACACTGTCTTCCACAATGGTTGAACTAATTTAAACTCCCACCAACAGTATAAAAGCGTTCCTATTTATCCACATCCTTTCCAGCATCTGTTGTTTCCTAACGTTTTAATGATCATCGTTCTAACTGGCATGAGATGGTATCTCATTGTGGTTTTGATTTGCATTTCTCTAATGACCAGTGATGATGAGCCTTTTTTCATATGTTTGTTAGTCACATAAATGTCTTCTTTTGAGAAGTGTCTGTTCATATCCTTCACCCACTTTTTGATGGGGTTGTTTGTTTTTTTCTTGTATATTTGTTTGAGTTCTTTGTAGATTCTGGATATTAGACCTTTATCAGACGGATAGATTGCAAAAATGTTTCCCATTCTGTAGGTCGCCTGTTCACTATGTTAATAATTTATTTTGCTGTGCAGAAGCTCTTTAGTTTAATTAGATCCCATTTGTCAATTTTGGCTTTTGTTGCCATTGCTTTTGGTGTTTTCATCATGAAGTCTTTGTCCCTGCCTATGTCCTGAATGGTATTGCCTAGGGTTCCTTCTAGGGTTTTTATGGTTTTAGGTCTTATCGAATCCAGCAGCACATCAAAAAACTTATCCATCATGATCAAGTTGGCTTCATCCCTGGGATGCAAGGCTGGTTCAACATATGCAAATCAATAAACATAATCCATCACATAAATTTAACCAATGACAAAATCCACATGATTTTCTCAATAGATACAGAAAAGGCCTTTGATAAAATTCAACACCCCTTCATGCTAAAAACTCTCAATAAACTCGGTATTGATGAAATGTACCTCAAGAATAACAGCTATTTATGACAAACCCACAGCCAATACCATACTGAATGGGCAAAAGCTAGAAGCATTCCCTTTGAAAACTGGCACAAAACAAGGATGCCCTCTCTCACTGCTCCTATTCAACACAGTATTGGAAGTTTCGGCCAAGGCAATCAGGCACGACAAAGAAATAAAGGGTATTCAAATAGGAAGAGCGGAAGTCAAATTGTCCCTGTTTGTAGATGACATGACTGTATATTTAGAAAACCTCAGTGTCTCAGCCCAAAATCTCCTTAGGCTGATAAGCGACTTCAGCAAGATCTCAGGATACAAAATCAATAGGCAAAAATCACAAGCATTCATATACACCAATAATAGACAAACAGAGACCCAAATCATGAATGAACTCCCATTCACAACTTCTACAAAGAGAATAAAATACCTAGGAATACAACTTACAAGGGATGTGAAGGACCTCTTCAAGGAGAACTACAAACCACTGCTCAAAGAAATAAGACACAAACAAATGGAAAAACATTCCATGCTCATGGATGGGAAGAATCAATATCATGAAAATGGTCACACTGCCCAAAATAATCTATAGATCCAATGTTATCCACATCAAGCTACCATTGACTTTCTTCACAGAATTAGAAAAAAATTACTTTAAATTTTGTATGGAACCAAAAACAGAGCACAAATAACCAAGACAATCCTAAGCAAAAAGAACAAAGCTGGAGGCATTGGACTACCAGACTTCAAACTATACTACAAGGCTACAGTAACCAAAACAGCATGGTACTGGTACCAAAACAGATATATAGATCAATGGAACAGAACAGAGGCCTCAGAAATAATGCCACATATCTACAACTGTCTGATCTTTGAAAAACCTGACAAAAACAAGCAATGGGGAAAGGATTCCCTCTTTAATAAATGGTGTTGGGGAAACTGGTTAGCCATATGCAGAAAACTGAAACTGACCCCTTCCTTACACCTTATACAAAAATTAACTCAAAATGAATTAAGGGCTCACTAATTTCTCCCTGAGGAGGATGATCTCACTCCACTCAACTCAACATTGGAATTTAAAGGAAGTTAAGGGAGGGCTTTGTCCACCTTAATAAAATTCTCTTCTGTGGCCATTGCTGCTGTAACGTGAAAAGAACACATTCCTAAATTTAACAAGCAGAGGGATGAATCACTCCTTCTGCTAGTCTTAAAAGTAGTAAGTAGGACTAATGAAATATAGTCAGACAAGAGGGTGGACACAGTAGGAATATCCACAATTGGGCCCTTAAAATCAACACCAGGTCAGTGACTGAACAGGAACATATGCAGACATGATAGTATGCTAAGGGCACTGAATTCTTGGCCTTTGATAAGGAATTTGGAGAAAGCAGGAAGATAGCAAAGACTCTGCTTTAAGCCATGCTTGGAAATTCTGGTGACTTTTTAGGGCCCAAATGAATAACTTTAAAGCAATATTTAAGCTATTTGTTTTTCCCTCAATGTAATAATCTCTGTTTGACTGTGGGTTATAGATGTACATCGGTCTTAAACTGTCATTGCCAAAATCTCCTTGTACACAATGGGACAGTTCTCAATTAATGCAAATTAAACCACAGTTGTCTTGTCTGTAATTGTCTAAACTAGCAATGTGCCTTTCTTCGTTGAAAAGAGCCATCCAACACTCCTTGCTCTGTCTACCCCGAGGGCCCCGTGCATGTTCCATGCTTTATCTCTTTCTTGTGGCTTTTATCCACACAACATTAAAGGGACTCTCTTTCCTTTATGCAGGCAAATAAAAAGTAGATTTAGAGAACAAAGATGAAAAGAATTCATTCCACTGATGATGCACTTCAGAATCCAGCAGCCTGGTTTTCAGACGTTGGCCAAGTTAAAAGTTGCACTGGGTTCCTTTACATCAGAAGTTCAGATGAAAAAATGAAATCAAGCATGTGCCCGTAAGGACTTGTAGTACATTAAAATGAAGTTATGTCATTGGCAGCTCTTGAAAAGGGATTTCCAGGCCTGCCTTTTAGCCTTGGTTAATGGGGAAGAAGAACTCAAGAGCCACAGGTTTGCCATTTGCCCTCTCAATCTGTTTCCATTTAAAGAATATTTTCTCTGAAGCTTAAAGCAGGTAATAGAGCCTGAACTACATCATTACCTCTAAAAGATCAACTTCCCCACAAGCTAAGCATTTCTCACTAGGCATGTTCCATGGGAAACTTTTCAGGGGCTTGAGCCATTTTTCCCAAGCAGATAATCATCAGACAAGTCACAGTTAAAATTCACTTAGCTCTCCAAATGAGAAACATCAGAAGAGAGAGGAGCTAAGCTCCTTCCAAAACATGCCCGATTTCAGAAGAGAACCACCTGGAAGAGAGATCATAGGCATGTTTCAAGGTTGTCTCAACCAACTAGCTTTGTGTCAGAGGGACCCTTTGGGGCATAATCATTGTGTACTCTCACACTTTAAACAGAACTGGAGCTGCTCCTTTAATTGTTACCAAGTAATTTGACACACCTGGATTCAGATGACACCTCTATCCTAGCCTCATTTTCATCTTACACACAATTTGATTGAAACTATCTTCCTCATGATTGCCCCACACTCTCCTATACTGCCATAACCACAGGCCCTATATTCCCTTAAAGGAATTGCTAGCCAATGCAGATCACTCTAGCCTTTGTTCTAATGCACATGCTCCTCTACTCTACTCCTGGTCACCCTCTTCTGCCCATTCAACCTGCAGTTCATTCCAGAGCCAATCTGCTCAGGCAGTTCCATGTCCTCCCTTCATACATTCCATGTGGTCTCAAGCTACAAATTAAACTCAACTATCCTTGGTTGTGAACCCCTGCTCAGGCACTTACTAACCCTAGAAAGCCATGGTACATTGGGACTACTACTGCCTCAGGCTCCTCCTCCAGAATCCCAGGTGACAGAGACGCAGTTACCTGCTCTGAAGCCCACTACAGTAGGTACAGCATGGATTTAGGTGCCAGAGAATTCTGGGTTTAATTCCTAGATCTATCACTCACCAGTTTCTGTGCTTTAGTTTTTCCATGTGTTACACAGAGTGGATAGGAATAAAAAGAAATAAAAGAGGATCTGACATATTTTGCTAGCCATCCTCCAAGATGGCCCTCAGTAATCATCACCTCCTGGTGTTCACGTTCTTGTGAGGTGTTCTTCTACACTGAATCAGGGCTAGTCTTGTGAGGCCGACGGTGTATGAAAGAGGTGATAAGAGTAGAGGATGAAGGGCATTGCAGTTTCTTCCTTGTTGTCTTGGATACAGGCCATGGCATGAAGACACTCAAGCAGCCTTATGAAAACATTCAAATGGGGAGGACCCTGTAGCCTCCCACCAAAATCCTTTACCAGAGTGTCAGCTTTGTAAGTGAACTGCCTTGGAAAGGAATCCTCTAGCCACAGCTGAGCCTTTGGATGACAGTAGCCCTAGCTGACATCAAACTGCAATAACAAAAGAGATTCCAAACCAGAACTACCCAGCCAAGCTGCTCCTGAACTCATAATTGCATATTACAATAAATGTTTCTCACTATTTTAAGTCACTAAGTTTTGGGATCATTTATTATACAGCAATAAATAGCTAATACACAAGTGGTGGCCGCTCAGATGTTTGTTTCATTTCTTCTCTAATTAGAAAGTTGAAATCTGCCCTTTACCTTCCCAAACATGTTATTTCTTACATTAACCCACTACCCCAGGGTTAAAGCAATTATTCCTAGCTATATGCTGTATAATCTCTCCTGTATAAGAATCCTTTCAAAAGGTGTGACACATGAATCACTTTTAAAAATCTGCCTTATCTGTGTTTTGCATAACCTAAGGGTCATGGTACAATATCTATTTCTGCAGTGAGAATCTTCTACAAAAGTAAACCATTACACAAGAAGCGGGAGAAAAGGCCCAGGTGACCATTTGTGGATAGAAGATACATGTTAACAGTTGTGGCACTTCAGCTATTCTCTGCTTTTATTTCAAAAATAACTGTGAAGATCATTGAATTCCCCACTACGGATGCCTGAAACTTTGAAGAACAGGTATTAATTATAAGACAGAAAGAAGTGGATTAAGAAAAGTTCTACTCAGACTTCAGCTCACGGTTGAACTTTGAGTCATGAAAACAAGAAGTCATGGAAAATGGTAGAAGGTGCCTTGAATCAGGGGACAAGTGATGAGTGAATATTGACCAAAACATGGGGCAACTGGCCTCCTCTGTTTTCTGGTGCTGCTCCCTGGGACTATCAAAATATGGTAGTTTCTGCCTCTCTTCCCTCTTCTCCCCCAACCTGCTACTCCCAGCTTCTAGCCCTGATGCACTTCTACAACCAGACAGAGATTGAGAATCCCACAAAACATTTGGAAATAAAGCAGAAGCAGCAAAATAGGCAACTTCCAGTGCCTACAGAGAAGAAAGTAGCTTCAAGTCAAGTGGTGGGGGAAGAGATAGAAAGGGCTGTGGTGGAGACGCCTGCCGATAATTGGCCTATGTCAGATCAGAGAGCAAGAGGACCAGGTAATGAGAAAAGAGGAAGATGTGTCCTCCTGAAGATGCAGAGATACACTAAATCCTGTTAGAAACTGGGGGCTGGACTTGAAGCCATGCAGAACTACCTGCCTTCCTGCTTGTGACTCTGAAAAGCAGATTCAGTCATTGGGCACCTGAAGGTAAGAAGGGTCGCAGGGCCAAATGAAAGTCACTTATCCTGACTGGTCAACAGAGTTCACATAACAGTTCACACAAAGATGAAGAAAAGAGAAAATCACACCACAGACAGAAGATGGAATGGCATTTGAGGTTTTAAAGCAATGGTATGCCAAGAAAGATAATATATCTTAGATTTCAAAGCACAGGGAGCCATGGCCTCTCTGAAACAAGAATTGAGAGTCGTGAGGAGAGGAAAAGCTGACATCAAAAGGTCAACTGGCTGCAACACAAATGTCAGATTTGGAAAAGCATTGGCTACACATGGCAAGGAGCTGATAATCTCTTATGGGAAGAGCTCACACCAATATAAAAAGAGGACACAGTAATAATTATACAAAGTATATAAGTAGGCCGTTTGCCAGTCATCGGTGAAAAGAAAATCTGAATATGAAGGCTATTACTTTGGCTAATGAGATTGGCAAATATTTGAGAAGTCCACTGCAGGCTAAGGTTTGAGTAAACAAAAACTCTTACAGGTACTGCTAGTGAGAATACAAAATATAGCTTTTCTGCAGGACAACTGGCAAAATGTATTTTAAAAGTATTTACAATGTTTGTAAATTTTGACCCCAAAATTCTAGTGCTAGACAATTATGCTAATAAGTATAAAAGAATGGATAAATTACGGTACATCTATACAGTAGAAAATTTGAGGCCTCCTAATATTGAGAATATATTTTTTTTCCTACATGCTAATCTAATGGTGAAATTTAAAGCACTAAATAGAGTGCAATGCCTTTTCACATATTGATTTATGCATGCATAAACAGGGTCTAGAATTATATATATTAAAATTCTAACAGTGGGATTCTGGGGTAACAGTGATACAGGTGATTTTAGTCTTGTTCTTTCAATCCAATATTATCTAACTTTTTCTATAATCAGCATTTATTGCTTTTGCACCTCAACAAGTATTCTATATTTAGGTTTTCACTGCCTGCAATTATCTATCTTCATTCTTCATATCTATCTTAGTGAAAATTACCTTTTATGCATTGATGTAATAAGTACTACGGAAAATAGTGCCATCAGTCAAAATGTGAAGATATAACTATGACAATTACTACTGTAAACTATGTGCAAGCATCCAGTGTGAGGATCATTTCACTGATAGAAACATCTATGACAGATTGCTAGGAATCTCTGTTTATGGAAACTGTATTTGGCTTTACAAAAACCACTGTCATATAACAATTGACAAGAACTCATTCACCAGTAAAGCATACTAGATCCATTATTGTACCTGCACTCTACATTTGAGATTCTTCATAATTTATGTACAGGTAAAAATCTCTTTCAATAAAAGTTTTCTAGTCATCAGTGGTTTTCAGTGTATACTCAGAAATAAGATTTTTAGCATTTAAAATATACCTCTGGATAAGGAAGAATGATTTAGTCAGTAGTAATATGAAAGATATATCATTTTATATTATTGAAATGGAATATTTGGAGATGATTTTTGAAAGCCGTTCCATCTTTCAGACATGCTTGTATGTGCATATTTGAAAGCTCCATCCCAATTTTCGGCACGTAATAGGTGATCAATACATATCAGTTGAAAAAATGAGGGAGCAAAGCTGAGTATGTTGGCTGACACCTGTAATCCCAGCACTTTGGGAGGCTGAGGCAGGTGGATCACTTGAACCCAGGAGTTTGAGACAACTTGGGCAACACAGTGAGACAAAAATAAATAAAAATTAGCTAGGTATTATGGCATCTGCCTGTAGTCTTAGTTACTGGGGAGGCTGAGGTAGGAGGGTCACTTGAGCCTGGGAAGTTGAGGCTACAGTGAGCCGTGATCACGCCACTGCACTCCAGCTTGGGCAACAGAGCGAGACCCTGTCTCAAACAAATAAACAAATAAAAATTAGGGAGCAGAGTCAAGCAAGCCACATCATGCTGACATGCTCATTTATCCCTCCCCAAATAGAATTCAACTCATTCTTCCCTCTCTGTACCTCTTCCCCTGCCACTTTCTTACTCTGACATTCAAAGCTTCTTCACCCAAATTTCTTTCGTTAATGTGTGAGTTCAAAACAATAGGTGAAAACAACCCTATTCTGGGATTTTAGAAAACTTTGTTCTGATGCTAGAAGCCCTATATGACCTTGAACTGATCATTTAAAATTCTAAGTTTCTACATCAGAAGAACAGGAAAAATTCCTGCTCTTTTCTTCCTCACCATATTATCATGAGAATTTAAGATAACACAAGTAAAATGCTTTGTGTTGTAAAGCCCAGGCAACTTTTATTGGTTTCAGGAATTTGTGCCATTTACAATGTTCTTTTTGCCTGATCAGATCTGTAAACAACCTTGCCAGTGCCTCTACCTAGAGTGTTCCTGTAATCCCATTGCATAGAATGAGGTAGAGTCAGGGCTAACATCCACACTGAAATCTGCAAGGACTGTAGATTCCACATTTTACCCTGGGCTACCTACCCAAGAGCCTTTAAACTCTCCCTCTTCTCCCCTGTCCTTTACAGATGTCCTTAGCTATGTCAAAGAAGCAGACGGTGCAAAGCCCATCACTCAAGAAACTTCTCTACATCCAGAGCTGCTGTACCTCCTTGTTTTGTTTGGTTGGATGTGTTGTTAAAGGTTGATTTGTTTGCAGTTCAAACAATGGGTACCACCATCAAAAGCAGCAGATTCAAGTCAGTAAATATTTGAGCAAGTGGGGCATTATCCAATCAGCCTTACCTATTTGGGATTCAAGCTTGAAAGGCCACTCTTAGAAAGAGAATAAGCACATTGAATGAAGTCCAAACCAAACAAATTCCTCACTAGGCAAGATCTGGAGTCTGACACTTTTTCTTTGATCGGGACATACAAAAAAAGTGTCCTCATGATTGGTACCAAAAAAATAACTGATTCCCTTCTCACTGGGCCCACCTTTTCCTAAATGTCATTTAGTTCATTTTTATCTATTTATGAACTTTTATTCCTTTTGCTGTTAAAAATGAACAACAAAATAATAATGCACCATCAAGAGAAAAACTAAGTTCATACTCTAGCTTCTTATATGTTTGCAAGTGTATAAAACCATGTTTTCAGATGGCTTTTAAAATGGTCATGGAGCTCTTCTTTGAATATCAATATTCACGTGCTGTTTTCACAGTTCCTTGGTATTTATATGAGAGCTCTCTAATGTTTTAAAGCAATTCATTTTGTCAGAAATGTAAGTGGTTTCCAAATTTCCACTGTCCAAACCACACTGCACTGCAGTGAACATTCCTATAACTAAATCTATGCTTATGTCCTTACAGTTAAATTTCCTGCAGTGGAATTACTGGGTTAGGATAAGAACATTTTCAAGACTTTTGAAATATTTGCCACACTTTCCTCTAGATAAGTTGTTCCAATTTTCACCCCTTTGGCCATATGTACTCTTTGAAGTATTATAATGTTGAAAATATGTGTCAAATGAAAGAATTCTTGATGTTTATGTTTAAATATTTTTATTTCTAATGAAGGGGAGCATCTTAGCACATACTGGCATACTGGTCTTTCTGTGTTTGGGTGGCTGTGAGTTTACTCCTCATCCATCCTGGCCCATTTTCACTGGGTAATCTTTTAATTCATTTGCAGCCGTCTTTGCATACTAATAATATTAGCTCTACATCTAATTGTGTTGCAAATATATTCCTATATTTTTTCAATTGTTTTTGAATTGTCATTGTGGTTGTTGTGGTTTTAATGTTGTCAAATGAATGTCTTTTCCCTCATGAGTTTCCTCAACTGAGAGTCAAAGCCTCTGTTTTGGAGAAAGCGCCAGATGTGCAGGGAAGTGGTTGGCCACTTGGAGACTGTCCCAGCATTGACATGGCGGCCCCATAACCTTTGCTCTCAGGTCTGTGGTGCAGCTGTCTCTGCATGCATTGATCCATAGCAGGAAGAGGGTCTCCAGACAGGGTTATTCCTACTCCTGCTCTTGCTGCCAGAACACTAGTGCCTCCAAATTAGAAGGTGTTGGTGGCCTTCTGCCAGGATTTTCTCTACTTATTTCCCTAGGTACTACACTTCTTTCTCACAAAAAAGAATTATTACCTAGTTTTAGTGAATTCATTAAGTTTGTTGTTATCTGCACTGTGTTTTATAGAAAATTCCTCAAAGTTTGAGGCATGTGTATGACACATCTCTCTAGTTTTAGTGCAATTCCGGTTTCGTGCTATTTAACTCACCTTTGACCATATCAAACAGGTGCCACTTCTCATGGCTCCATCTTTCCCTGGACATCATATTATAATTATGCTATCCATTATGCATTTTCCCCTTGTTTCCTCTCTTTACATATGGCTGATATATTGGATAGATATTGGCATTTTGTTTTTTCACAGGCAATCTTACTGAAATCTTACTTTGACACTTTCCCACTTGGCCCTTAGATTACCTGGGTGGACAATGAGAGCATCTGAAAATAATACTTTGTTGATTTGTCCAATATTTACAAGTTTTTGTTTTCATGTATAGTTGCATTTGAGATTTTCACAATATTGAATAATGGGTATAATAGGAAAAATAATGAGCACCCAATTTTTAATAGAAATGCCTTAAGTGCTAAGTAAAATACTTATTTTGCATTTTCTATGTCAACCCTGAGGTGCTACTTGTACCAGTGAGCAGGGGGCCAGAAATGCATTAAATAGTGGAATGTTTTTAATTATTGTAAATGGAGATTTTGCCAAATGTCTTCTTATCATCAAGAGATGATCATAAGTCTTTAGGCATTCTTCTTTTGCTTTAAACGATAATACTAATAGATCTTCATATATTGAGCTCTCCTAGCATTCCTACTCATGATGTATTATTCTTTTAAAACACTACTCAATGTAATATTTCAGCTGGTTTGTGAAAATGTTTCATACTATGCCACATACAAATTTAGTTGCACTCTTTATACACCCTCAAATCTTAACCCTACCAGTAGCCTGCATAACTCTGTATTGAGGTCATCTTGTCATTTAAACAAATCTCTCAAACTGGGTTCAAAGGAAACTCAATGATGAAACAAATATTGAATTAAAAATTTTGCAACACATTTCAGTCAACAAAACAAAAACATTTGACACAATGATCCTTCAGGATGAAAATACTCAACAAACTGTGAATAGAAGGAAAGTTCTTCAACCTGATAAAGAGAATCTATAAAAGATTCACAGGTAACCTCACTCTTAAAGATCAGGAAAGGAGAAGAATGTCCATTCTCACCACTTCTATTTAACATTGTATTGGATAGGCTAATAAGAGCGTATTAGGCAAGAAAATGAAATAAAAGCCATCTAGACATTGGAAGAGAGGAAGTAAAACAATTTCTATTTGCAGATGAAATTATTTTCCATACAAAAAACACTAAAGAATCCATTTAAAAATCGATTAGAACTAATACGTGACCTCAGCAAGGTTGCAAAATACAAGATCAATATATTAAAACATAATTGTATTTCTATACAGTAGCAATGAATAAACTGAAATTGAAATTAAGAAAGTGATTCAGGCTGGGTGTGGTGGCTCATGCTTGTAATCCTAGCACTTTTGTAGCCCGAGGCAGGTGGATCACATGAGTTCACGAGTTGGAGTCAAGCCTATCCAACATGGCGAAACCCCATCTCTACTAAAAGTAAAAAAAAAAAAAAAATCAGCCAGGTGGGGTGGTGCACGCCTGTAATTCCAGCTACCGGTGGGGCTGGGGCACAAGAGCCACTTGAACCCAGGAGATGGAGGTTGCAGTGAGCCAAGATCATCCTGCTGCACTCCAGTCTGGGTGACAGAGCGAGACCCTGTCCCCCCAAAAAAAATAATAATCAGAAGAAGAAGGTGATTCAATGTATGCATAAAATAATGAAATTCCTAGAAATAAATTTAACAAAAGAAGTGCAAAAACTTGCTGAAATCTATAAAAATTGTCAAAAAATTGAAAACTAAATAAAGAAAGACACCCCATTCTCATAAATCAGATTTGTCATTGTTAAGAGGGCAATACTTCCAAAATCGACACATGGATTCAACACAATCTTTATCAAAATCCCAGTTGGCTTCCTTATAGAAATTGATGAACTGGTCCAAAAATTTATTAGGAAATTCAAGAGATTCAGAATAGCCCAACATATTTATGAAAGAAAAAATAGAGTACTCACACTTCCCAACTTTAAAACTTACTACAAAGCTAAAGTAATCAAGATAGTATGGTACTGACATAAGGACATAGATCAATGAAACAGAACGCAGAGTCAGGAAACTAACCCTCACATTTGTGGTTAATTGATTTTTGACAATGGCAGCAAGGCAATTTAATGGAGGAAAGAAGAGTCTCTTTATCCAACACTGCTGGGATAACTGAATATGTAAAAGTATGAAGTTGGACCCATACCTCACACCACATACAATAATAAACCCAAAATGAATCAAAGACCTATATGTAAGAGATGAAACAACAAAACATGTAGAAGAACAGATGTGAATCTTCATGTCATTGAATTAGGTGATTTTAAAAAATTAAGAAACTCAAAGCACAAGCAACAAAAGAAAAAAATAAATAAACTGGGCCAGGCATGGTGACTGACACCTGTAATTCCAACACTTTGGGAGGCTGAGGCAGGTAGATCACCTGAGGTCAGGAGTTTGAGAACAGCTTGGCCAACATAGTGAAACCCTGACTCTACTGAAAATCCAAAAAAATTAGCCAGGAGTGGTGGTGGGCACCTGTAATCCCAGCTACTCGGGAGGCTGAGGCAGGAGAATCACTTGAACCCAGGAGGTGGAGGTTGCAGTGAACCAAGATCACACCACTGCACTCCAGCCTGGGCAACAGAGTGAGACTCCATCTAAAAAGTGAATAAATAAATAAACAAACTAGACATCATCAAAATCAAGAACTTTCATGCTTCAAAAGACATCATGAAGAAAGCGAAAAGACAATGAGAAGAATGACAGAAAATTGCAAATCATGTATGGTTGACCTTTGAACAACAAAAGGGTTAGGGGTACCAACCCTCAGCACAGTTGAAAATCCACATTCAACTCTTAATCTCCAGAAACTTAACTTCTAATAACCTACTGTTGACCTGAAGACTTACTAATAACGTGAATAGTTGATTAACACACATTTTGTAAGTTGTATTATATACTGCATTCTTATAATAAGGTAAGCTAAAGAAAAGAAAATGTTATTTAAAAATCATGAGGAAGAGAAAATATAGTTACCATGTATTAAGGGGAAGTGGATCATCATAAAGGTCTTCATCCTTGTCTTCATGTGGAGTAGGCTAAGGCGGAGGGGGAAGAGGAGGAGTTGGTGGTGCAGTCTCAAGGAGGGCAGAGATGAAAGGAAATCCACACGTAAGTGGACCCACATAGTTCAAACCTGGGTTGTTCAAGGGTCAACCGTATATAGTAAAAGATATACGAATGGTCAATAAGCACATGAAAAGATGCTCAACCTCGTTAGTAATCAGGGAAATGCACTAGCATGACTTTAATAAAAAATGATATTAGCAAGTGTTGGTGAGAATGTGAAGCAATTTAAAGAAACTCTTGCATGCATTGCTGATGGTGATGTAACATCTTTCACCTGCTTTGGAAAAGAGTCTAGTAGTTCTTCAAAAGTCTAAATGTAAAGTCTCCATATGACCCAGCAATTCCACTGCTAGCTATGTACACAAGAGAAATAATATCACATCTGCTATTTTATTGGCTAAATCAAGTCAGATGTAGCCAATCTCAACCTTGAGAGGGCAGGGAAAGGCATACTGCCTCGTAGCAAGAGGAAAAAAACAGGGGTATTTAGTGGACCACACTGATACCTACTATTATCTGCTCTTCCTCCCACAAAATATTCTTTCACAACAGAACACACCTTCTCTTCACAGGAAACAAAATTCACTGCATCCACCATGGTGTCTGGAATCTCTAAGTGATATTCACAATCTCTCTATTAGGACTGAAGGTGATTCTTCTTGGTCTAGAGCTCTTTGAAATTAAAAGACAAATTATCTATCTCCACACATATTCAATATAAAATAGTGAAATAGGAAGAATGAGAACTAAAAAAAAAAAAAGAGCAATCACCATTCGATGGCAATTCTGAAATCTCCCTGGGAAATCATTGCAGAGACCTCTCCCCTGAGGTTATAGAACATTTCTGGATTTCTCCCTGAGCTGTCTACTGGTTTGGAGCCCTTAGAACCCTTGGAAAAATTCTCTTCTTCTGAGAAGTTCTCCCTTTTCTTCTCCCACTATGACCACTTCTAAACAGGACATCAGAATACCACCTCTTGATTGTAGTTGGGGTCCCAAGCTTGTTTGAAATCACTGTCTCATTCAGTGATGCAATTCTCTTCAAAACTTAGCCAACATTTCCATTTGATTGAAGTCAATAGCACATGCCAATACCCCTTCTCTTGGATTTGCTATATTGCCTTGCTTTTTTGCTCTCTGTTCTTCTTTCTCCATCTTCTTTTTAATGCTCACTCTTTGACTGTCTCTGTGTTTCTTTCCCTCCTTCTCTCTCTCCTTTCCTCCCTCCACCAGCCTTCTTTCTTTCTTGCATGCTGATTTCCTTGTTTGCTTCTTTTCCTCCCTTCTTTCTTTGTAGTTAAGTGCAATGAATTTGTATAGATTTCTGTCCAAGTTCTTGACGATCTGGGTCACAGGTCTAACCATTCCCCAAAACTTACAAACCTCTATGCAGGTTTGTCAACCATTGCTGAAATCCAGGACCAAATATACTAAAAAAGATTGGGATCATTTTAAATAAAAAAAAAAAATCTATGAAATATAAGCTGTAATGATGTGTCCATTTAGGGAAGAATGACTCATAGCTTATGCAATATATTTTTAAGTAATTTTCCCTTTGCTATCTTACCAACTGGAATTCATAAAACTTAGAGTAGATTTAATAAATAGTTTAAAGTTAAAGTCGTATGCTGCTTTGGATTTGGTGAAATTTAAAATTAACTTTATTCCTTGGATTTGATTTCCATTAAACCTCTCTAAACATATTTAAGCTTCTCCCAGGCTTTAGAAGAAGGCAAGAAATCTTAATGTAATCCATAAGACCTCCCCTGGCTGAAACCACCTTTCTTGTCTTATCTCAATCCATACTTTCTTATATGCTATTTCTGTAATCTAGTCACAGTGTCTTATTTTTAGTTGCACAAACATGACATGTTCTGTCTGAACTCAAGATTTGTACGTGACAGTCCCTCTACCTGAACCTCTCTATCTTCCTCCTTCAAACCCTTTCCTTAGTTGACTTGAGTTCTTCTTCCTTGAGCTCCCTGTGTAAGTGGCACATTTTGATGCTGTCTTTTCTGACCTGCCTGTTATGGCCCACTCCTCCCTTCTGTGCCATCACTAATACCTTCCACTACTCTTTCAGATTACTCATGGGCATTGTAAGTTCTTATTTGTGGGCTTCTTTGCTTAGCATAATCTCTGCAACCAGATTCGAAGCTTTACAAAGGAAGAGATCATACCTTATTCTGTATCCCAGATACTTAGAAAAGTTTATGGTTCACTATTGGCACTTAAAGATTTGTTGAAACAAAGCAGAAACCTAGGTCATTTCACAACATAAGAAACAGACTCAATGATTTTCATTTTTCTGAATTTTAGTGTCTGGCATTGTGGAAATAAAACAGATTTGATTATTTTCAGTTAATAATTTAGCCATTTGGGGCTTTATTTTGTTTTTATTGCTTTAGCCCATACAAAGATAAATACCTAACATGATAAATATTTTCTTGAATTTAGAAATAAAATATCTTCTTGATATTTTGCTTGTGAATCTTTTACTCATTGAACAGGTATTGTGATGTCTTATTGACTCAAATTATTATTTGTCAAAAATTTATATCATTTAAAGAGTTTTATAAGGCAGTAAAAGATACAAATTTTTCATTTTGACTTAAATTCTCATAAATATTTAGTCCTATTCTTGATTTTGCTTCTTTACAAATGCATATTTATTCATAAAAAATATACATATAACTGTCCTTCACTTCAACAAAACTACTTGTTGGTAGAACCCTAATGAAAAGAAAAGGGAAAGGAAAATATTTAAAGGAAAGTTCAGATGCAGCTGGAATAGCTGTAAATTGGAAGCCAAAATCCTTACAGCTGATTCTTGAAAAATCGTATCTAATCTACAAAACTTAAATTACTACATGTAGCACTTCTTTTGTTAATTTTGTCAACACTTTTTGGACACTTGTCTACTCATTTGATGGTAGATAGTTGTCATAAGATTTGATGGGAAGAATAGATTTTTTTAAAAAGTCTGTTCCTCTTCGCCTGCTCTTCAGTGAGTATTCATATGCCAGCCAAAACCACCAGATAGGAGAAATCCATAAACGATGACTCTGGATTCGTATGCCACAAATGAGAAAATGCATGTGACAGTGTGTGTCTGGTGTTGGCAGATAATTGGCACTCTGATTTATACATTCACTTCTACCCTCAGTTGGGGATGGGGGTGGAAGCAAATTCATCTCCATTCATAGAGCTACAAACAAATTCTCTCCAGGATTTATGTCTGTGCACCAACCCTTTCCCCAACCACGTTCTGCCCCATGTCTACCTTCACAGTCTTGCATGCTTTACCTACTCATCATTCCCATTGAATGCATTTTGGTGCCATAATATAGTCTCATTAATTACCCTAAATCAAATATGAATCTTTAGCTTTAACAGTCACATTGCCCTAAGGTAAATTTTGGGAAAAGTGCTGTTTAAGAAACCCGCATGCTCAACTGTCAGCATAAACCTTGACCTGGGTCACTAGCTGTTCTGGCCAGATGGCAGGGAGGACCTGAGACTTGACTATTTCGGTCCTCCAATAAAAAGGATAATAAAATGAATGTGCGGTGAGAAAAATGCTTTTATGGAAACTTGTGTAATTCAAACTTTTTGGTGGTGGTTTAACATCAGATTTTACAACAGGGTAGTTAAATATTTGGCTGAATTTTTTAAAGGTCTGGGGAATTTAATGGCAGAATGTATACTCTTTGTAGTTTTGTCAGTTCAGAGAAGTAGGCAGGCAGATATGATATTTCGGATTCAAGTTGCTCGGCTGTTGGACCTATGGCTTTCTTTCTCTCTATAATCTTCAAGTTTGTGATCTGCTGTGTCTTAAACAAAGAGCGAGATGAGTAGCACATTGTTAGGATGTGCTGCTGGTTTTCCGAGAGAGGAATTAGTCCTGAGTCCTCCATACACTGGCTGGGTCATTTGCAGTAATAAATTCGGACAGGCTTATGCTATCATCTGCAAATGAGATTGTCTGTGAACAGAATGAGGCTCAAATCCACAATCTTCATCGTTCAGTGTCAAAACCAATGGAGCTTTTTTTTTTTTTTTTGAGACAGAGTTTTGCCCTTTTGCCCAGACTGGAGTGCAATGGCTTGATCTTAGCTCACCACAACCTCCACCTCCCAGGTTCAAGTGATTCTCCTGCCTCAGTCTCCCAAGTAGCTGAGATTATAGGCACGTGCCACCAGGCCCAGCTAATTTTTGTATTTTTGGTAGGGACAAGGTTTCTCCATGTTGGTCAGGCTGGACTCAAACTCCCAACCTCAGGTGATCCATCTGCCTCAGTCTCCCAAAGTGTTGGGATTACAGGCATGAGCTACCGCACCTGGCCCCAAACCAGCTGAGCTTCTTAACAACAACCTTTATGAATGATTAGCTCAGAGAGTCTCTTCCTTGGTCCCTCAGGGAATCCTTAGTCCCTTCCTTGGACCTTCTGGACAATAAAAAGGAGAGCATGAGAGGATGTTTTACTATACCTTCCTCAGAAAAAGATGAGCATTTAGCAATCCAGATAAAAATATCCATAAGATAAAGACCACATCTATACCCTGTGATTATCATTACTGGAACATCACTTCTGGGTTAAAGAGAAAAAAGAAATAGAATAATGGTCTGACTAAAGAGAAAAAAGACATAGAATAATGGTCCTTAAAATAAATGAGGTAATTTTGTTTATGTCTAGCATTCTACAACAAACATTTTTCATTGCACTGTATTTCTGTGTTCTTTCTTGCTTCAGCAACTTGGTGCAACTACAAGATTACTGTTTGTAGCTCTGTGAAGTAGGTAATTCCAGTTTAGAAAACAAAGAATGACCCATCGTATTTAGAGACAATGCTACTGTCTACTTTTAGAGAAGTAGAATTTATGCTTTAAGTTAATTTTTCTAAAGTGGAGAGATTGATCTCCTCTTGTTTCTTTGTAATCTCATAATTTTTTGTTAAAAAATGAACATTTTAATAATAACATGTGAAAACTCTGGAAATCAGATTCCACCCCTTCTACAGAGTTTGCTGTTCATGCTGTTTATTGTTGCTGTTGTTTATTGGTTTAGTGACCTCTCTGAACTACCTCTTCAAAGTCTGTATTCTTTGTTGTGTGTGGTCATTCAAATCTGTGTTTGGTTAGCTTAGTAGTCAGTTAATGATCGAACTGACATTTTTTTTTAATGCCAGTAACAAGTCTCCCAGTCTTTTTGAGAAACTGTGTGTTGAGGCACGCCTTTAACACTCAGTCACACAATTTTGACAGCCTTGCCTTAGTCTTCACTTTTTGCTAATGCAGAGCCTCAAGATCAGCCAGAGGTGAGGGTTTAAGACCTTCTTGGGCCTTTCTAAGCATGTGTACAGCCCTGGGTTTACACACAGCCCTGCACGTGCACATGGCCTTCCAGAGTCCCAGAATATGCTGGAGCTTTTCAAAGCCCCCCAGGGGTCTCATACCCCAGCTTTTCCTTTTAAGTTTTCTGTCAATCCGTTGTTTGTTCAAATAATATCCATTTCTTCAGGCAGCTGTGATGTTTAACAATTAACTCTGATTGATTTTGGCAAACGCCCTAAGTCTGTTCACATTAAGTGACCTTGAGGTTAGTGCAAGGAAGATAAACCTGGTGGGTGAGGTCTTCCAGGAAACCACCAGACAGGTCAAATAATAATTCTCAGAAACGGGGACACGGAAGGAGTTCCTACTGCATTCTGCTCCTTCCTGGGGCTGTGATTGTGGACTGTTGGTTTTGTCCTATGTGAACTACAGGGGATCTCAAGAGGAGAGGAGGGAATGGGACTACATATTATATTATTAAAATACAATAACACAAAGCTCATTGTTTTTACCAAGACTTTGTGTGTGTGTGTGTAACTCTCTGGATTGCTGCAAGCATTTGGTTAATTTCCAGAGTTTTGAAAAAATTGATTCTGAGCATTTTTTGCCAGTTTTCTTGTGGCTTTTATGAGTGAGATAGTTTTCAGAGGTCCTTACTTCTCCATTCCCATTGACATTACTTATCATTTTGATCATTTTTAGGTTTTCTTCTTATTATTACTGAGTTGTAAGAATTCTCTATAAATCCTGGGTCAAAGCTCTTTGCAGATAGATAAATTGTGAATATTTTCTCTAAGAGTATAGTTTGCTTTTTAATTCTCTTGGGTGTGTCATTTAAACAACAAAAGTTTTCTCACTTATGGTCAATATTTTTTGTATCCTAGAAAATCCTTTCTGGTCCCAGGTTTGCAAGAATTCCTCCTATCTGTGTTTCTGGGAATGATACAGGTTTTGCTTTTACATTTAGGTCTGTGATTCACTTCAAGTAATTGTGTAAGATGTTAGGTGGAAGGCATGGCTTACCCTTTTTAAAATAGATATCCATTATTCTAACACCATTTTTAAAAGCCACAAATCAATAACATTGAGAATAACATACCTGGAAATAGATTTAACCAAAATGGTAAAAGATTTGTACACTGACAAAAAAATTCGCTAAAAAAAAATTAAATAAGACCAAAATAAATGGAAAGATACCCCAGTGTTGACAGATAGAAAGACTTAACACAGTTAAGATGTCAACATTATTCAAAGCAACCTATAGATTAATGCAATCTCTTTTTTTTTTTTTTTTTTTTTTTTTTAAAAGCCACAAATCAATAACATTGAGAAT
>NW_012113697.1:900157-900756 GCF_000951035.1 Colobus angolensis palliatus | reverse complement strand
ACGCCCAGCTAATTTTTGTATTTTTAGTAGAGACGGGGTTTCACCATCTTGGCCAGGCTGGTCTCGAACTCCTGACCTTGTAATCCACCTGCCTCAGCATCCCAAAGTGCTGGGATTACAGGTATGAGCCGCCTCACCCAGCCCTTAATGCAATCTCTAGCAACAGTTTTTTTGCAGAGATGGAAAAGACAATCCTCATATACATAAAGAATTACAAGGGGTGGTCTATAGCCAAACAGTCTTGAAAAGGAACAAAATTAAAGTACTTACACTTTTCAACATCAAAGCTTATTAAAAAGCTTTACATTCATCAAACAGTGTGGAACTGGTTTAAAGACAGACAAGGAGAAAAATAGAACAGATTAAGAGTCCACAGATAAACACACATATCAACGGACAACCGATTTTTCAACAAGGGTGCCAAGACCAACAAATGGGAAAAGAATAGTATCTTCAAAAGTCTGTGCTAGGACATTTGGATTTGTATGTGCAAAAAATAAAATTAAATTAAATTAGATGCCTACCTCAACATCATATATAAAAATTAACTCAAAATGGATGAATGACCTAAATTTAAAAAGCTAAAATCATAAAATTAT
>NW_012113697.1:878727-899497 GCF_000951035.1 Colobus angolensis palliatus | reverse complement strand
CAACTCAATAATGAAGAGGTAAATAACCCAAATAAAAAATAAGCAACACATAGGAATAAAAATTTCTTCAAAGAAGATTCTCAAATGACCAAAAAAAGACAAGAAAAAGTGTTCAGCATCATAGGTCATCAGAGAAATGCATATCAAAACCACAATGAGATAGCCCTTCACACACATAAGAATGGTTATAATTGAAACGTCATATGATAATACGTGTGGGTGAGAATGTGGAGAAACTGAAACCCTCCTACAATGCTGGTGGGAATATAAAATGGTCCAGCCACTGTGGAAAACAGTTCTGTAGTTCCTCAAAAGGCTAAACACACAACGTCGCATCATCTAGCAAATCAACTCCTAGGTATATACCCAGTATTTTTGAAAGGAGGGACTTGAATGGATGCATGTATGCCCATGTTAATTGCAGTATTATTCATAATAGCCAAAAGGTAGAAACAATCCAGACGATCAACACATGAGTGGATAAACAAAAGGTGATCTCTCTATATAATGGAAGATTATTATATTTTATAAAAAGAAATAAAGTTCTGAAACATGCTACAACATGCATAAACTTTGACAAGTGAAATAAACAAAACACAAAAGGAAAATTATTGTGTGGTTCTACTTACATGAACTATCTAGAATAGTAGATTAGAGGCTGTGAAGGAGTTGGGGATGAAGGGGAGTAAGGAGTTATTGCTTGCTGGTGACAGACTTACTGTGTGTGTAGTGATTAAAAAGTTTTTATGTAGATAGCAATGATGACTACACAAGATTGTGAATGTAATTAATGCCACTAAATTGTACACTTAAGAATGGTTAAAATGGCAAATCTTGTTATATATTACTATATTTTTTAAAAGTTAATAATGTGATATAGCACATCACTGAATTGTATACTTTAAGTGGGTGGATTTTATGGTATGTGAATTATATTTATATAGTACAGATTTATATATAAATATGCATATTTATATATTATCTAGTCAAAGACTAAAACAAATTACATTGAAATGTGTTAAATTATTTAATTCTATAAGTGAAAGTCTATTTCTGGATTCTAGCTCCAATTGTCTGTATTTCTATTATTCCAACATTTTTTGCTGAATATTATTGCTAAAGATTTATTCATTTTATCAATATTTGTAATAAATTGAGGTTTGCCCCTTTGTTGTTTTCCATATTTTTTTATTTTTATTTTATTTTTTATTTTTTTGAGATAGAGTTTCACTCTTGTCACCCAGGCTGGAGTGCAGTGGCACGATTTCAGCTCATTGCAACCTCTGCCTCCCGGATTCAAGTGATCCTCCTGCCTCAACCTCCCAAGTAGCCAGGATTACAGGTGCCCACCACCACGCCCAGCTAATTTTTGTATTTTTAGTAGAGACAGGGTTTCACCATGTTGGCCAGGCTGGCCTTGAACTCCTGACCTCAGGAAATCTGCCCGCCTCAGCCTCCCAAAGTTCTGGGATTACAGGAGTGAGCCACCGTGCCTGCCTGTTTTCTTTCTTTTTCTTTTTTTTTCATCTGAGATTATTTGGGTTTTGCTTGCTCTGTTGTTTAAGTTACTTATAGATTCTGAATGTTAGAATTATGTCAGGTACATAGTTTGTGAATATTTTCTCCCATTTTATGGTTGTCTGTTTATTTTATTGGTAGATTTTCTTTTTCCTGTGCTCCGACTCGTCAATTTTTGTTTTCATTGCAATTCCTTTTGAGGATTTAGTCATAAATTCTTTCCCAAGGCTGATACCAGAATGATGTTTCCTAAGCTTTCTTCTAGGATTCTGATAGTTTGAGGTTTTACATTTAAATCTTTAATTCATCTTGAGTTAATTTTATATATGGTGAAAGTAGGATCTACTTTAATTCTTCTGTATATGGCTAGCCAGCTATCACAGCACCATTTCTTTGGCTTAGCATTTCTTTGGCTATTCAGGCTCTTTTTGGCTCCATATGAATTTTAGGATAGTATTTTTTAGTTCTGTGAAAAATCACATTGGAATAGCATTAAATCTGTAGATTGCTTTGGGCGGTATGGCCATTTTACCAATATTAGTTTTTCCAATTCAAAAGCATGAAATGTTTTCCCATTTTTTGTATCATCTATGATATTTTCTTCAGTGTTTCGTAGTTCTCCTTGCAGAGATCTTTTACCTCCTTGGTTGGATATTTCTAGGTATTTTATCTTTTGTGGCTGTCATAAATGGGATTGCATTCTTGATTTGGCTCTCAGCTTGAATGTTATTGGTATATAGAAATGCTGCTGATTTTTGTACATTAATTTTGTATCCTGAAACTTTGCTGAAGTCTATTCTCAGATTCAGGAGCCCTTTGGTGGAGTCTTCAGGCTCATTTTAGGTAGAGAATCATATTGTCTGTGAAGAGAGATAGTTTGACTTCTTCCTTTCCTATTTGTATGTCTTTTATTTCTTTCTCTTGCCTGATGGCTCTGGATAGCACTTCCAGTACTATGTTTAGAAGGAGTGGTGAGAGTGTCATTCTTGTCTTGTTCCAGTTCTCAAGGGGAATGCTTCCAGCTTTTGCCTATTCAGTATGGTTTTGTCTGTGGGTTTGTCATAGATGGCTCTTATTATTTAGGTAATTTCAATGCCTGGTTTCTTGAGTTTTTTTTGTTAAGAGATGCTGGATTTTATCAAAAACTTTTCTTTATCTATTGAAATAATCACATGCTTTTTGTTTTTAATTATATTTACGTAGCACATCACATATATTGATATGCACATGTTGAATCAATCTTGTATCCCAGGAATGAAGTTTCCCTGATCATGATGAATTAACTTTTTGATGTTTTATTGAATTTGGTTTGCTAGTATTTTGTGGAGGATTCTTATGTCGACTTCATGAGGGAATATTGGCCGTAGTTCTCTTTTTTCTTTGTATCTTTGCCAGGTTTTGGTATTAGGGTAATGCTGACCTTGTAAAATGAGTTAGGGAAGAGTCCCTCCTCCTCCTCCTTGAGTTTTTGGAATAATTTCAGTAGAATTGGTGCCAGCTCATCTTTGTGTGTCTGGTAGAATTCACCTGTGAATCCATCTGGTCCGGGTCTTTTTTTTTTTTTGGTTGGGAGATTTTGTTGTATTATTACTGATTGCATTTCAGAACTTGATATTGGCCAGTTAAGAGTTACAATTTCTTCCTGATTCAATCTTGGGAGATTGCATGTTTCCAGGAATTTGTCAAATTCATCTAGATTTTATAGTTTGTGTGGCATAGAGGTGTTTATGATAGTCTCTGGGAATCATTTGCATTTCTGTAGGATCAGTTGTAATGTCACCTTTGTTGTTTTGGATGGTGCTTATTTGAATCTTCTCTCTCTCTCTCCCTCTGACTTTGGTTAATTAGCTAGCAGTGTGTTGATCTTGTTTATCCTTTCAAATAACGAGTTTTTTGTTTCCTCCATTCTTTGTGTGGATTTTTGGATCTCAATTTCATTCAGTTCTGCTCTAATTTCAGTTATTTTTAGTTATTTATTTTCTTCTGCTAGCTTTGGGGTTAGTATTGTCTTCTTTTTCTAGTTCTTCTAAATGTTAGATCATTAATTTGAGATTTTTCTAACTTTCTGAGGTAGACATTTAGCACTACAAACTTTGCTCTTAACACTGTTTTTCCTGTATCCCAGATATTTTGATGTGTTGTGCCTCTGTTTTCATTTATTTCAAAGAATTTTTGGTTTCTGCCTTAATTTTGTTGTTTACCCAAAAGTCACTCAGGAACAAGTTGTTTAATTTCCATGTCATTGTGTGGTTTTGTGACATCTTCTTGGCATTTATTTCTATTTTTATTCTACTGTGGTCTGAAAGTATGGTTGGTATGATTTCAATTATTTGTGTTTATTGAGACTTGCTTTATGGATGAGCGTGTGGTCAATCTTGGAGTATGTTCCATGTGCAGGTGAGAAGAATGTATACTCTGCAGTTGATGGGTGAAATATTTGGTAGATGTCTATTAGGTCCACTTGGTCAAGCATTGAACTGAAGTCTGGAATTTTTTTGTTAGTTTTCTGCTTCAGTGATCTGTCTGATGCTGTCAGTGGGGCATTGAAGTCCCCCTCTATTATTGTGTGGCTGTCTAAGTCTTTTTCTAGGTCTAAAAGTACTTGTTTCATGAACCTGGGTGTTCCAGTGTTGAGTGTGTTATTTAAGTATTCTTGTTGAATTGAACCCTTTATCATTATGTAATGCCCATCTTTGTCATTTTTTTACTGTTGTTGGTTTAAAATGTATTTTATTTGATATATGAATAGTGATCTCTGCTTTTTTTTTTTTGTTTTCCATTTGTGTGACAGATCTTTCTCCAACCCTTTCTATGAGCTAATGGGAGTCATTATGTGTGAGATGAGTCTCTTGGAAGAAAGAAAATGGATGAATCTTGTTTTCTAATTCAACTTGTCACTATGTGCCTCATAAGCAGGGGCATTCAGACCATTTATATTCCAGGTTAAAATTGATCTGTGAGGTTTTGATCCTATTTCACAATAGGATCTATTCTGTGGTTGCTTTATAGGGTCAGTGGGCTATGTGCTTAAGTATGTTTCTGTAGCAGGTGTATTAGTATGTTCTCATGCTGCTATGAAAAAACACCTGAGACTGGGTAATTTATAAGGGAAAGAGGTTTAATTGACTCATAATTCCACAGGGCTGGGGAGGCCTCAGAAAACTTATAATCGGAATGAAAGGGGAAGCAACACATCCTTCTTCACATGGTGGTAAGAGAAAGAAATGTCAAGCAAAGGGGGAAAGGCCCCTTATAAAACCATCAGATCTTGTGAGATCTCACTCACTATCATGAGAACACCAGCATGGGGATAACTGCCCCCATGATTCAATTACTTCCCACTGGGTCCCTCCCACTACATGTGGGGGTTATGGGAACTACAATTCAAGATGAGATCTGGGTGAGAACACAGCCAAACCATGTCATTTCACCCCAGCCCCTCCCAAATCTCATGTCCTCACATTTCAAAACACAATCACACCTTTCCAACAGTTCCCCAAAGTCTTAACTCATTCTGGCATTAACCCAAAAGTCCAAGTCCAAGGTCACATCTGACATGAGGCAAGTCCCTTTGCCTGTGAGCCTTAAAGTTCCAAAATGAATCTCCTTTGTCTTTGTGTCTCACATCCAGGTCACACTGATGCAAGAGGAGGGACTCCATGGCTTTGGGCAGCTCCACCCCTGTGACTTTGCAGCTTATAGCCCCACTCCCAGCTGCTTTCATGAGCTAACACTGAGTGCCTGCTGCTTTTCCAGGTACACAGCACAAGTTGTTGGTGGATCTACTATTCTGTGGTCTGGAGGATGGTGGCCTTCCTCTCGAAGCTCCAGTAGGCAATACCCCAGTGGGGACTCTGTGTGGGGGCGCCAATCCCACATTTCCCTTCCACACTGTCCTAGCAGATGTTCTCCATGAGGGCTCCACCTCTGCAGCAAACTTCTGCCTGGAGATCCTGGTATTTCAATACATCCTCTGAAATCTAGGTGGAGGTTCCCAAACCTCAATTCTTGATTTCTGTGCACCCCTGGGTTCAACATCACTTGGAAGTGGCCAAGGGTTAGATGCAGGGCACCATGTCCCAAGACTGCACAAAGCAGGGGGGTCCTGGGCCTAGCCCAGGAAACCATTTTTCCTCCTAGGCCTCTGGGCCTGTGATGAAAGGGGCTGCCATGAAGGTCTCTGACATGCCCTGGAGACACTTTCCCCATTGTCTTGGTGATTGACATTCAGCTCCTCATTACTTAAGCAAATTTCTGCATCCAGATTGAATTTCTCCCTAGAAAATGGGTTTTTCTTTTCAATTGCATTGTCAGGCTGCAAATTTTCCAAACTTTTATGCTCTGCTCCCTCTTGAATGCTTTGCTGCTTAGAAATTTCTTCCACCAGATACCCTAAATCATCTCTCTCAAGTTCAAGTTCCACAGATCTTTAGGGTAGAAACAAAATGGCACCAGTCTCTTTGCTAAAGCGTGACAAGAATCATCTTTATTCCAGTTGCCAATAAGTTCCTCATCTCCATCTGAGACCACCTAGGCCTGGACTTCATTGTTCACATTACTATCAGCATTTTGGTAAAAGCCATTCAAAAAGTCTCTAGGAAGTTCCAAACTTTCCCACATCTTCCTGTCTTCTGAGCCCTCCAAGTCCCTAGGAAGTTCCAAACTTTCCCACATTTTTCTGTCTTCTTGTGAGCACTCCAAACTGTTCCAACCTCTGCCTGTTACCAAATTCCAAAGTTGCTTCCACATTTCTAGGTATCCTTGTAGCAGCACCCCACTCTACCAGTACCAATTTACTGTATTATCTGTTCTCATGCTGCTATGAAGAAATATCTGAAACTGGGTAATTTATAAAGGAATGAGGTTTAATTGACTCACAGTTCCACCAAGGCTGGGGAGGCCTCAGGAATCTTACAATCATGGTGGAAGGGGAAGCAACACATCCTTCTTTACGTAGTGGCAAGAGAGACAAGAAGTGCCAATCAAAGCAGGGAAAGCCCCTTATAAAACCATAGGATGTCATGAGAACTCACAAGAACAGCAGCATAAAGGTAATTGGCCCCATGATTCAATTATCTCTCACCAGGTCCCTCCCAGAACATGTGGAGATTATGGGAGCTACAATTCAAGATGAGATTTGGGTGGGGACACAGCCAAACCATATCAGCAAGTATTGCTTTTTGTTTTCCATGTTTAGAACTCCCTTAAAGATTTCTTGTAAAACTGATCTGGTAATGAATCCCCTTAGCTCTTGCTTGTCTGGAAAAGATATTCTTTCTCCTTCACTGATGAAACTTGGTTTGGCAGGATATGGAATTCTTGGTTAGAATTTCTTGTCTTTAAAAATGATGAAAATAGACCCTTAATCTCTTCTGGCTCATAAGGTTTCCGCTGAGAAGTCTGCTGTTAGCCTGATGGAATTCCTTTAGTACATGATCTGATCTCTTTCTCTAGCCACCAGTATTATTTTTTTCTTTAGCATTGACTTTAGACACTCTAGTGAATATAGGCCTTGGTGGTGTTCATTTCGTGTAGTATTTAACAGGTATTCTCTAGATTTCTTGTATCTGGATATCTACCTCTCTAGCAAGATTAGGAAAAATTTCTTGAAATATTTACTTAAGTGTGATTTCCAGATTGTACACGTTTTCTCCTTCTCTCTCAGGAATGCCAATAATTCATAGGTTTGGTCACTTTCCATAGTTCTATATTTCTCAATGACTTTGTTAATTTTTAAAATTTATTTTTCTTTATTTTTATCTAACTGGATTAATTCAAAAGACCAGTCTTGAAGCTCTGAAATTCTTTCTTCTAATTGATCCAGTCTATTAATGCAATTTTCAATTGTATTTTAAAATTCCTTAAGTAAGCTTTTCAATTTCAGAAGCTCTGACTGATTTTGGTTGAAGATGTTTATCTCTTTATTCATTTCTTGGGTTGCTTCAGAAGTTCCTTTGTGTTAATTTTTAACCTTGACTTGCTTCTTGTTGAGCTTCCTTGCAATCCATGCTTTGAATTCTTTATTTGTTATTTCTGAGTTTCCGTTTTAGTTAGGAATTATTGCTGGAGAGCTAGTGTGATCCTTTGGTGGTATCACCACTTTCAGATTTTTCATGGTGCCAGAATTGGTATGCTGGTTCTTTCTCATCAGGAGAAGCTGGCACTTCTAATTTTTGTAATTATTTTCATGTGGGTAGGCTTTTTTTTTCTTTTTCTTTCTTTCACTATAATATTATTGCTATTTTCTTTCATTTTTCCTCTTCCCCTTCCCTAGAGAATGTGATTGTAGAGAATGCTGGGTAGGTATTTTGGCTTTGCTTCTATAGCTTTATGGATTCAGGTCAGTAGGTTTTATATTGGGCTATGCAGTTCAACATAAAAGCCAGTAGATGGCACTTATAGGTAAGAGCTGGTGGCAGTCAACACTGCTGGGTATATACTTGATCCCTGTTTACTGGGAGAAGCTTTCTGTTGCTTCAGGCAAAGAGCTGATTCAAGGAGTGCACAGTGGTATGAGCTCACTGGTCAGCCCCTGGCTGGTGGGGACCAATATGGACAGGGCTGGACCCGGTAGGTTGACCTACAGGTCTGCTGATAGCAGGCAAAAAGGGAGGATGTAGTGGGTGGCCACCAAACACCAACAGATGTGCCTAGGTATGGAGTTGGGAAAACTCCCCGGTCCCAAGTTCTCTGCGTGGGGAAGGAGTGTAGCCTAAACTTTTAATCCAGGGGAGTGGGTCCTCCAAATGCTTGGAGATCTGCCTGACCATGGAGGGGAGAGGGCCCTTCTGCACCAAAATCTATGCACAGGAGGGATGGGGCAATTCAGGCTGCAGATTCAGATGAGCAGCAGCTCTGAATGCTTGGAAATCTGCCTTGGCATCAAGCTGAGAGGGCCTTACTGCATCACAATCTTGGAGAAGCAGACAGGGGCACCCAGTATGGTATACACAGACCAGTTCCAGATTGCCAACCTAACTCTGCAAGTCCCATCGCCCAGGAGAAACTGTACCTACAGCAGCTTTCTTCCTGCCCCTGTGATGAGGGAGGGCACAATCCAGTGCCTACTGCTGAGATGTTTCCATATTTCTGGCTGAGAAGGCCCCTACCTAGCTTCAGAGCAGGCACTCCAGTCTCTGGTCTGAGACCAAATTGTCTGCATGGCCATGTCACCATATCACCAAAGGGAATGGGTGACTTTGTCTGTGCCCAGATTAACAATGGCATTCTGCTGTCTGTTTCAGGCCTGGGAGAATGTCTGCAGCTTTTCCCAATGTCTTTCCATCACAACATTTCCAAGCCTCTCCCCAAGTTTGCTTCAGGCCATAGGAGAAACAAAGTGCTCTCCCTCAGTCTGGGTTGCTTGGATGCCCAGTGAGAAGCTAGGGAAGTGGAATGAGGGAGGCTCTCTGCCCCTCTCACATACTGGGGCTACACTCCCTTTTATTAAGCAGGTGCCGTCACAAGACTGTTCTCCCACATTCTCCTCCCTGGATTCTGGAGTGACCTTCATGATTCCTGTGGATTCCCAATTTCCTTCTGGAATTAAAGCTCACAGAACTGATCTTTATGCAACTTCTTGCTATTTCCAACTGGCTGAGGCATGCTAAAAGCCTCTAATTCACCATCTTGGAAAAAAGATCACTTTTTTCCTAATGTAGGAATTTAAAGCTATATATTTTTCTCTTAGCATTGCTAAGTACCATTCCACAAATTTTGATATGTTGTATTCTCATTATCATTTGATTAAAAATGTGTCTAATTTCATTTTTCTAATATTATAATTTCCTTTTTAGTCTATGAATTATTTAGAAGAGTTTTATGCTCAATATTTTGGATTTTGAAATATTTTATTATTGATTTCTAATTTAAATCTATCAGGATCAGATAATATAATCTGAAACATTTCAATTTCTTCACATTTATTGAGACTTATTTTATAGTCCAGGATGTGGCATATCTTGATGAATATTCCAGGTTTGCTGAAAATAGTGTTTTTCGCTGTAGTTTTGGTATGTAGGATACTGTAAGCACCAATTTAGTCTCCTGAGTTCTCATTTTGCTATTTGTTCTTAATAAATTACTGAGAAAGTGGTGTAAAACTATGATTATAGATTTGATTTATTCCTTTTAGTCATGTCACTTTTTGCTTCATGAATTTTGGTTCTCTGTCATTAGTTGCATATACACACACACACACAAACACACACACACATGTACACACTCACATATATATACATATTTAGGATTATTCCTAATATATAGATTTATATTTAGGATTATTCTAAGTATGTATGTACATATTTGGAATTATGCTAAATATATATACTTAGTATAATTATAAATATACATTTAGCATAATTCTAAATATATCATATATATTTCATCTCTCTATATATGATATATTTAGAATTATTGGGCTTAATTATTTCAAAGTATATCTTTTACATGCCTTTTCTTTTCAGTTTATCTGTATCTTTATAACTAAAATTTGCAGTTTCTAGTTTGTAGACAGGTTCTAGGTTGGTGTTTCCTTTTTATCCACTTAGTCAATATCTGCCTTTTAACTATGGGCATTTAGTACATTTATACTTAATGTAGTAACCAATATGGTTAGGTTTAAATCTATCATCTTGCTATGTATTTTCCATTTGTATCTTCTGTTGTAATTTCTTGTTTTTGTTGGTTTTCTCTTTTCCCGTTTTCTGTTGAATTAATTGAATGAGTTTTAGTGTTAAATTACAGTTCCTTTATTGACTCCTAGGCACTCCTCTTTGTTGTCTTTTAGTTAGGCATTGTTATCTTACAGTCTATTTAGAATGAATATTGCATGCTTCCACACTTTATTCCTGATTCTTCATACCTCCTGCTTTATTCTTTTTTATTGGCAGTTCAGACGAGATACTCCCTACTTTTTGCTTTACGTTGTTACTTTACAAATGTAAAATATTTACAACAGTGCAATTCCATTTACTCATCCCCCCATTTTTATGCAATTGTTGTCTTTTATTTTTAGGTACATTGTAATCCTTATCTCACAGTGTATTTACTTTTAATTTAATCAGTCAGTTATTTAAGAAAATTATGAAAAAAATGGTATTTTATATTTTTCTAACTATGAATATTTACCAGTGTTTTCCATTCTGGATAGATCCAGGTTTCAATTTGATATCATTTTCCTTTAGCCTGAAAGACATAATTTAGCATCTCTTAGAGAGCAAGTTTGCTTACAATATGTTCTGTTTTCACTTACCTAAAAATATCTTCATTTTGCTTGTATATTTTCTGGATATAAAATTCTAGGTTGATAATTATTTTCTTTCAGTGTGGTAAATATGTTATGCCATTATCTCCTAGTTTCATTGCTTATAGTAAGAAGTCAACAATTATTCTTATTGCAGGATTGTTGTGCATAAAGTGTTCTGTAAACTCCTTTATTCCCCTACTACGTTCAACATTTTTTCTTAATTTGGTTTCCAGCAGTCTGACTAGGATGAGTCTACATACCATTCTTTTTATACTTATTGCAGTTGGATTTTGCTGAATTTTTTCAATCTGTTGATTAGTGTTTTTCATCAAATTTTGACATTGTTAGCTATTTATTCTTCAAGTATTTTATTCAATAGTTTTCAGTTTCATTTTCCATCCAAATATAACTCTCTTCTTCAGGATCTCCAATTACATTTATATCAAACCATTATATACTGTTTCACTTGTTGAGACTCGCCATTTTATTTTTTCTCTCTTTATCAGATTGGATCATTTCTATTGGTCTGTCTTCAGGGTTAGTATTTATTTCACCATCTCTAATGTGCTCCTAACTCTATCCAGTAGTTTAAATTTTTTTGTCCTTTTCAGTTCTAGAATTTCCATTTTTAATACTTTTTTTTTTGCTTGGATTCCCTATATTTTCATTATCTGAGATCATATTTTTAGTTAATTCTTTAAACAAATTTGTCATTTTTACTATATATTTTATTGTTTTTGTTTTCATGTGAATCATTATTTTCAAATAAAATACTTGCCATAATGGATAATACAAGTACTCTAAAAATATGTAATAGAGATTCTGGGTTCTGTTAATGATCTCTAGAGAGTATCCATTCTTGTCTTGCTAAGCAGATACATTACTGGCTGATTACTTTATGCTTGTAGGCTTTCAAGGAACTTCTAACTTGGCAGGACCTGACATCAGATTCTGTCTTTTTGGGCTTGATTTTATGCTTAGCTAGGGTGGCCCTAGACCAAGCTTTATTCTAAAGCTTGGTTTTTACTCTGAAGGTATAGTTTTTCTGGTGTTTCAGTGGGATGCCAAGATGTTGATGAATTATGAAAATCTCTCTACTCTATAGGACCATAGCTCTCACATCCCTTGGCAGTACTCTTCCCCTAGCATTGCTTGACCTCTAGTATCTGTTATATCTTAGCCCCAAATCAACTGATCTCTATTGAATGAAGTCGCTCTCTTATGTGCAGCTACAGACTCCCAGGAAACTTCTCTAAACAGACTTTAGGGGCTGCCTCTCTATACAACTCTTTCAGCTCTGTTGCCCTCACAGATCCTAGACACTTCAGCTGCTCAGAATTTTTAATTATTTCTTATCAGCTAACTACCGGGTTAAAAAATTACTGGGTTCTGCTCAGAATCCAGCTCCCTCTTTCCTCGGAAAATTGTCTCAGGAAAAGAACAAAGCAATTATAAGGTTTCTAATGAGTTTCCCTTTTCTGAATGATTGCAGTCTTATACTGCCTGTTTTTCACTGCCTGAAAGCAGTTTCCTCATATATATAGTAACAATTTTATGGTTAAATGGTAGAAGGACTAGTCCAAGACCAAATTGTGTCTAGAAACAGAAAGCTTCCCACGAAATTTTACTATCAGATGAAAGATAATGAGAAGCCAAATAATATCCCTGCAGATAATTAAAGCATCCCATAAGCGTGCCTTTGAACATATCAAAACCATAACGTTTCATTTCAAAACAAGATGAAAGACTTTAAGTATGTCATACAATATCATAAAAGAACACCATAAATTAGAATTCACTATATTCAGAAATGAGGTGCCAAAACTCAGAAAAAAATAATAAATTTAAAAAATTAGAATCAAAATACAAACTCATAGAAACACGGAAAAGAAAGAACAAAACAGAGAGTGCCCTAAGACAAATAGAAGGTGAAAAGAATTTTTTTAATCGAAAAATAGAACAAATATCAGAAATAGTAAATATCTGAGCAAATGTAATAGACTGGGCTTCACCTCTTAGGTTGTTTAAAATATGCTTTACGGCTAATAGCAAAAATCATAGCATTGGAATTTTCAGTGAATGATACATAAGGCAAATAAAACATAAAACAGGGAAAGTAAAGGGATCTATGGGGTGGTGAAATTTCTACATAAAACATTAACTCAAATAGACTGAAAACTGTATTATTATTATGTATATTTTAATCCCTAGAGCAATTGGTAAAACAGCTGTGTATATATATATATATATATATATTATGTATATATAGAGAGATATTCTAAACTATACAATTGATAAATTAGGAGGGAAGGTTTTTAAATGCTCAAATATCACAGAAGAAAGAAAAGAGAAAAGGGGGAAAAACAAGAAGTAAAAAAAACGGACAGTGAAAGGGTACAGCTATATCCAAATATGTCAATCATTACATTACATGTATATGACCTAGAGACAATAATTAAAGATAGAGATTGTCAGAATGAATTTGAAAATGACACAACTACATTATGAGTGTACAAGAAGCTCACTTTAATATAACATTACGGGAACATTAAAACTTAAAAAATTAAAAGCATGGATGAATATAGGCTTTGCAAATATAAATCAAAAGAAGGCTGGAGTGACCATGTTAATATTAGACAAAGTATACGTTAGAGCAAAAATTATTATCAGGGTTAAGAGGGACATTGCATGTTAATAAAAGAGATTAATTCACCAAGAAAACATAGCAAGGTTAAATGTTTATGCATGTAACAACAGAACTTTAAAAATACATGAAGCAAAAACTGAAAGAACTGAAAAAACAAATAAACAAATCCACAATTATTGTTGGAAGCATCAACACTCCTCTCTCACTAATATGTAGAACTAGTAGAGAGAAAATTAGCAAGAAAATAGAAGGAATAAACAATACTGTCATAAAATGTGATCTAATTTACACATACAGAACTTTCTAATCCATAACAACAGAATACACATTATTTTCAGGGCACACAGAACATTCAGCCAGATAGATCACATCTGGGTTATCAAATAAACCTCAACAAATTTAAAACAATTAAAATTGTACATAGTATGGTCTCTAAATGTAATGGAATAAAATCAGAAATTAACAGCAGAAAGATAAAGGAAAAATCTCTAAATACTTGAAACTTAAACAACCCATTTGGACATAATCTATGAATCAAAGAAGACATTTCAGGAGAACAATAGAAAATGTTTTTAACTGAGAAAATATAAAATATAACACATCAAAATTTGTAGGATGCGGGTAAAACAGTGCTTATTTGCAAGTAATGCTTATATTAGAATTTAAAAAATGGCCTCAAATCAAGAATTTAAGCTTTCACTCTAAGAAACTAGAAAAAGAAGAGTAAAATACACACCAAGAAGGTAGAAGGAAGGAAACAGTAAAAATAATAATGGAAAAGATAAAAATGAATTTAAGAGAAAGGGACAACGGTAAAGATAGAGAGTGTTCAATAAACAGATAATGAGAGTTCCCAAAGAAAAAAATCAAAGCAAAATGCAAAACAAACAATAAAAACCATAAATCAAAAAAACTTTTTTATGAAGTTAAAAACATCTGAAGATATGTATTGCGAGAACATCCTACATGTTTAAGAGTTGATCCATTGGAAGCCATTATTCTTAGCAAACTAACGCAGGAACATTAAACCAAATGCCTCATGTTCTCACTTATAAGTGGGAGCTGAAAAGCAGACACTGGGGCCTATCAGAGGGCGGAGGGTGGTAGGATGAAGAGGATCAGGAAAAACAACTAACAAGCACTAGGGTTAATACCTGAGTGAAAAAATAACCTGTACAACACACTTCCACGACACGAGTTTACCTATATAACAGACCTGGACATGTACCCCAGAACCTAAAAGTTAAAAAAAAAAAAAGAGTATTGACCCAGAATGACCACAAAAAGACATATTCTAATAAAATGACCACATTTTAAAACACAGTCACTTTTCTTCAAAGTGCTAAACATAGAATTACCATATGCTCTGTAGAAGTACGAAACAACAGTAAGGCAAAGAATAGATGATCTGACTGCTAACAGCAACAGTTTATGCCAGAATAAAATGGAATAACATACATGAGGAACTCAAAGAAAAAAATGTGAGCTAAAGATTTTATATCGAGCAAATATGACTTTTAAGTATAAAGGGCATGGATCATCTGCTGTCAAATTGCAAGAACTCAAGGAATTTTGTTCCCATCATTTCTTCTTGAGGAGTAATCAAGAAACTAGCTTTATTATTATTTATTATTTATTTATTTATTTATTTATTTGAGACAGAGTCTCACTCTGTCATCCAGACTGGAGTGCAGTGGCACGATCTCGGCTCACTGCAACTTCCGCCTCCCAGGTTCAAGTGATCCTCCTGCCTCTGCCTCCAGAGTAGCTGGCATTATAGGCGCACACCATCACGCCCAGCTACGTTTTGTATTTTTAATAGAGAGGGGTTTCACCATGTTGGCCAGGTTGGTCTTGAACTTCTGACCTCAAGTGATCCACCCACCTCAGCCTCCCAAAGTGCGTGAGCCACTGTACCCGGCCAGGAAACCAGCTTTAGACAACCAAACTGACTCAAGTCACATGGGAATAGGGACTGGGGCATAAACATGTAGTTACTAGTAGAACTAAGAGTTAAAGAGGTTTCCTTATATGATGTATAGTAGGTAATAGATTTATAAATTACTTTAAGAATAAGGTTAATTTTTAAAATTTATCAAATACTTATAAATTGTTTCCAATTTTATTGAAATCTTTTCAAAAACTGGGAAAGAAGATTGAGATTATGGACAAAATCAACTTTTTAAGCTATTCTTAAGAACTATAACGGATGGCTATGCTATATTGTTATACTGAGGCTTTCATCTATGTAGTGTATTAAGGTAAATTAATCACTATGGATATTCCAATTCTATCATCTCCTGTGTTCTTAAGAACCATTATCCTCAGTGTTGAAGAAAGAAGGTAGCCACACAATACAAACAAAAATCTTGCTAAAAATGCCTGTACTTATAAATTTGGATTGTAAGTATTTGTATGAATTTATGGGACATTTTATTTTACATGTGCTATATACATATTTTCTAGTTTTATTTACTGAAGAGATCTAGAAACAATGACCAATCAAGTAATAGAGAACACACCTAGAGTCCACATAGACGTCTTGAAATATTATTTTCTACTAAAAGAAATCAAGGGTTTTTGTTTTGTTTTGTTGGTTTTTATCTTTTGAGAAACAGCTGATCCAAATCTGTGGCAGGAAGTGTACAGGATTACCCTGGAATATCTTTCGCACCAAATGTGTGGGTACTATCCCAAACTACAAGATTTGTGTAGAAAAGGAGGCAGAAGCTAATTCGAAGACATTTTCACAGTTCAAAAGTGAACAATTTGAGCTTTGATAAAAATTGCGATGGCTTGAAACCCATCAAAAATTTAAATTCTTGAACTCATAATAACGTATTTTTAAAAATCTAATAAGTCACCTGTGGAGATGAGTAGGAAACATATTAATTATTTAAAACTGGTAAATCAAGAAAAAGAACCTAGTATTTATTTTGTCTTTTCTGTATGAACTTTCCACTCAAGATGTCCAGTAGTAGATGAGGGGTAGTACCTATTTATAAAAGTTTCCCAGCTAATAAATGACAAATAGAATATTACTATTTTGCAATCCCATTGAATTAATGAATCTAAGTAGTAAGTATCAAGAGTTGCTCAACATTATGGAAAAGAGACTGAGATATCATGTCCCTTCTGATGAAAGAGCCCAGCTCCACTTATAATCTTGCCATAGGGATCAGGCAGATCCTGTCTCTAATGGACGACAACATACAGGAACTCTAGAGGGTAGAGGGCATGGTGAACTGCCCCACAGGAGAGCAAAATCAGAAAAATCCAGACTGTGGGAAATTGCACAGGTCCAACAGCCGGGGTTTGTTGATAAATAAATAAATCGTAGGGGAAGAAGGGAATGAAAAGAAAACCTATATAATAAAAGAGATTTAGAAGACATATCCTTTTTTTAAATGGACAATACTAAACTCTTGTGTCTCGAGTTGAGCAAGTGGGTGATAAAACTGTAAAGTAACACAAGGAAGGAGCTAATGATATAAAAATTAGGATAGGAGTTACTTTGTGGGGAAAAAGAAGGGGCTTGAGGTTAAGATGGGTCATACAGAGGGGCTTCTCGTATGGACGGCAAAGTTAAATTTCTACACATGGATGGTGGTTAAAAGGATATTCACCTTGCAAGCTTTATAGTCATCTGTTTTTTGGTATTTATGTTTTATTTTACTGTAAACATGGGTTGGATATATCATTATTTTTCTTATAGACTTTGCCAATTTTGGTTCACTGTGAAGATCTCCCTGAATACAAGAATTAATAAGTATTTACTAATACATTCTTCAGCACAGTTTAAAAGAGTAATTTCATATTTAAACTATTTAATATATATTTTACTTTTTAAATTTTTATTCTTACTGATGTAGGGGTACACATGTAGTTTTGTTATGGATCCATTGCATACTGGTGAAGTCTGGAATTTTCATGCATCCATCACCCAAACATTGAACATTGTACCTAATAGATAGTATTACATCTCTCACTCCCCTCCCACCCTCCTCCAATGTCTGTTATTCCACTCTATATGTCACTTACAAGCTGAAGCCACCCATTGTTTGGCTCCAACTTGTAAGTGAGAACATGCTATATTTGCCTTTCTGTCTCTGAGTTATTTCACTTAGGATAATGATCTCCAGTTCTATCCATGTTGCTGCAAAAGACATGATTTCCTTCTTCCTTATGGCCAAGTAGTATTCCATGATAGATATACTACATTTTTAAAAATCCAATCATCCATTGTAGGACACTTACATTAACTCCATATCTTTGCTATTATAAAGAGTGATGTGATATACATATGAGCACAGAAGTCTTTGCGATAAAATGATTTATTTTACTTTGTGTAAATACCAGCAGTGAGATTACTAGAGGGTAGTTCTATTTTTAGTTGTTTGAGAAAGTTCCGTACAATTTTCCAAAGAGGTCTCCGTAAAGTTTGAGCTAATTTACATTATTACCAACAGTGTATAAGCATCCTCACCAACATCTATTATTTTTTGACTCTTTAATATTAATGAGGCTGACCGTTATAAGATGGCATCTCATTGTGGTTTTAATTTGCATTTGCATTTATCTGATGACTAGTGATGGTGAACTTCCTTTTTTTCTATATGTTTCTTGGCCATTTGTATGCCTTCTTTTGAAAAAAATATTGTTTTGTCTGTTCGTGTCCTTCACCCACTTTTTAATGGGATTTTTTTTTTCTCATTGAGTTGTTTCAGTTCCTTATAGATTCTGGATATTAGCCTATTGTCAGATGCACTGTTTGCAAATATTTTCCCTCTTTCTGTGGGTTGTCTGTTTACTCTGTCAATTATTTATTTTTCTGTGTGGAAGCTTTTTAGTTTAATTAAGTCCCATTTGTCTATTTTTGGTTTTGTTGAATTTCCTTTTGAGGACTTAGTCATAAATTCTTTGCCTAGATGAATGTCCAGAAGAGTTTTTTCTAGATTTTCTTCCAGGATTTTTATCTTTTCAGGTCTCATTTCTTTAACCCATCTTGAGTTAATTTTTCTATATGGTGAGAGATAGGAGTTCAGATTCATTCTTCTGCACATGGCTATTCATTTGTCTCAGCACCATTTACTGAAGGGGCTATCTTTTTCCCAGGTGTATATTTTTGTTGATGTTGTCAAAGGTCAGTTGATTGTAGGTATATGACTTTTTTTGGGGTTATTCATTCCGTTTTAGTGATCTATATGTCTATTTTTTATACTAGTATTATGCTGTTTGGTTATTATAGCCTTGT
Organism: Colobus angolensis palliatus; assembly: GCF_000951035.1. NCBI lineage: Eukaryota > Metazoa > Chordata > Mammalia > Primates > Cercopithecidae > Colobus > Colobus angolensis. The sequence continues at coordinate 880,831 of NW_012113697.1, read as the reverse complement.
AGTATAATTTGAAGTTAGGTAATGTGACACTTTCAGTTTATTCTTTTTGCTTAAGATTGCTTTGGCTATTTGGGCTTTTTTGTTAGTTTCATATAAATTTTAGGATTGTTTTTTATAATTATGTGAAGATTGACATTGGTAATTTGATAGGAATTGTGTTGAATCTGCAGATTGCTTTGGGTAGTATAAATTATTAATCTATCTAGAATGTATGCTTAGTATATGGTGTGATGTAGGGATTTTATTGTGCCATTATTTCACTCTCCATAAATATTTTCAAGTTGTTTTTCACTACTGAAAAAATAATGTATACACATTGAGGAAAACCATAAATGAAGCACAAGAGAAAAGAAACCCTTCATTCCATTTATAGCTTTATCTCTCTTACTGAAGACAACTAGTCTTCCTATTTTTTGTTATTGCTGCTGTTGTCGTTTTGCACTGCAGTAAACAATTATGCTTTCCATGTGGCATCTTTAATAATTTAGCTTTGCATAAAACATCCCTCTTTAACTCAATTCACATAATTTTTGTGATCTGATTTTAACCCAAAGTTGATATGGCTCCCTAGTCACAGAAATTGTGTCATGAAAGAGCATAGGAAACAAGTCAGGCCAACAAGAGCCAACAAAACTCAATTTTAGGAGTTTTATCTTAACTACTGAGAAAGAAAATAAAAACACTTTAAATTTGGTATAGTCAAGATGTCATCTTGACTATACCAAGATGTGACTGACTATACCAAGATAGTGACTTGACTATACCAAGATGTGGCTATACCAAGATGTGATTATACCAAGATGTGATTATACCAAGGTGTGATTATACTGTTAGAAATCACACCATGTAGAGCCCAAGAATAAAACCAACAAACAAAACACAGAGCCAAGATATGGAGGAAATCAGAGACAGGTAATATGGTTTTGAAACCTGCCCAGTTACATGTGAAGTCTAATTTTATACTTTTCAATTTATAAGAGATAAGGAATTCCCTGGTTGCAAACTTGGATTGTTTTTTTTTTCCTTCCAATCAGAATCTAGCTGATAGTATATTTTCCTGAGAATTAATTATATCTATATAAACACATACACTTATGTGTACACAAACAAGACTGTCATGGTCAGAACTTGGAATCCAAATAGATCTAACTAAGTTGTGTTTTATAAGCCCTCTGATTTTCTTCTCACTATCTGAAACTCAGAAATGAAATAGATTTGAGTAATATAGAATCTCATTATATGTGTTCTCTGAACCCTTGCTATTTGAACTGGTGTGTGTGTGTGTGTGTGTGAGAGAGAGAGAGAGAGAGAGACAGAGAGAGAAAGAGAGAGGAAAGGAGGGGGGCATTTTATATGTTGTCTTGGAGATCTTTCACATCAGCTCGTAGACATTACTTTAAGTGGCTGTAAATTTTTTTCTATGTACCATGTGCTTAACCAGCATATATCCCATTGAAAGACATACATTTGTGTACAATTTCTTGCTATTCCAAACATATATATTTTATCATGAATGTGTATGAATATATCAAATGATAAGTTCTTAAGAGTAGAATTACTGATCCAAAGGATATGGGCAACTTAGCTTTTTTTAAGAGAAAATTAAGAGTTTGGTTTGGACTTGTTAAGAGTACTGGAATAGGAGCAGGTCTTGGAGAAAACATCTTTATTATATTAAAGATGTATCCCAATGCTTATTTATAAAAGGCTTATTTCACCAAAAAAAAGCCTTTAAAATTTTTATGAAATCCTCAACTTTTTAACCTATTTGAATGATTAATTAAATTCAAAGTTTTCCAGATATTGAACCATCTTTGCATTACTAGAAAAAGCGTATCTTGGACTTGATCTGCTACGCTTTTGAAATATTCTGAGAAATTTAATTATACTTTTGAGGATTTTTGCAATTTTAAAAATATATATAATGTTTTTTGTTGCATCTTTTTCAGGTTTCTGCAATCATCTTAAGTAGGATAATAATCTTTTTTTTTTTCTGAGACGGAATCTCGCTCTGTCGCCCGGGCTGGAGTGCAGTGGCCAGATCTCAGCTCACTGCAAGCTCCGCCTCCCGGGTTCACGCCATTCTCCTGCCTCAGCCTCCCGA
>NW_012113697.1:850833-878507 GCF_000951035.1 Colobus angolensis palliatus | reverse complement strand
CAGGATGGTCTCGATCTCCTGACCTCGTGATCCGCCCGCCTCGGCCTCCCAAAGTGCTGGGATTACAGGCTTGAGCCACCGCGCCTGGCCAGGATAATAATCTTAATAGCTTTTGATATCAAGTGAAACAATGTATGTAGCATGTGAATTATTTATGATGTAAACATTTGCCCATAAACTTTTGTGAGCTGGGGATCTCATTTGCAGATAGTTCTTTAGAAGAAATTAAATAAACTGTTATTGCTATTAATCTAGTATAGTTTTTCACTTTTTGAGTCAGTTTTGGTCACTAATCTGCAAAATATCTATTTCAAATAGAATTTTTATTAGTATATATAAATTTTTCAAAATTTTATATTGTACATCTTTTTTGTTAAATATTTCATGTCATCATGTCATATTCTTATCATTTATTATATATTCTTGATTAGATATGTCAAAATTTGTTGCTTTTTCATGATACATCAAAGAATAAGTTCTGAATTGACCAATTCTATCACTCTGTCTTCTAATTCATTAATTTTTTTTCGTTTCACTTTTCTTCTTTACTTCATTGACCTAGTTTTGGTAATGAACACTTTTACTTTTTATTTTTTTTTATTTTAATAAAATTACAAGGCAATGAGATTGCCTCTGACTAAATCTTTGGTTGTTTTTTGAAATATTTTTTAAAGTAGTGTTCATTGCTATTTTTTTCTGAGTGGCTCATTATTTCTAATTTAATTTCCTTTTATCCAGGATAAATTTGAGACATATTTGTGTTTCTTTCCAGGTAGTTTGAAATTACAAACAAATTTATACACATTTAAAAATGTGACAAGTACACATTTAAAAATGTGATTTTTTTTTTCTTGTTTTTTTTTTTTTGTTGTTGTTTTTTTTTTTTTGAGATGGAATTTCCCTCTGTCGCCCAGGCTGGAGTACAGTGACATGATCTCACCTCACTGCAAACTCCGCCTCCCAGGTTCACACCAGTCTCCTGCCTCAGCCTCCTGAGTAGCTAGGACTACAGGCGCCCGCCACCACACCCGGCTAATTTTTTGTATTTTTAGAAGAGGGGGGTTTCACTGTGTTAACCAGGATGGTCTCAATCTCCAGACCTTGTGATCCACCCACCTCGGCCTCCCAAAGTGCTGGGATTACAGGCGTGAGCCACTGCACCCGGCCATAAGTTTTGAATCGTGTTATACTCTATCAGCTAATAGTCTAGAACAAATTTTATTATTTATAAATTAATGGATTAATATACACTCAAATTTTATAACTATTTTATTAAAAACCAATCAAGAATAAACTGTGAATATGGTGCAACATCCCCTGCTGTGATATGCTTGGTTAAGGAATTTTGTTTCTCTTGTGTGGCATCCATTTGAGGACACATTCTGCCCATGAGATTCAAGTGGGCTACAACCCACACATGCTCCTTTACTTCCCTTTCTTCCTTTAGGGTGACACAGGCTTAAACTGAGACAATCCAGCATGGAACTCTTGCAGGAAGTACTGGGAAAGTGCATTTTCTTTCCATGAGGGTTGCCAGACCGGTAGCATGTTAGCTAAAGCTACCTGTAGTCATTCTGTGGTCACATTGGGTGAGAGTGTCTGAGAAAGCAAACCAATTGAAGCAGAGCAGAGAGATATTCTACCAACCTAGCTGGAGCCCTGGTTCCAGCCTTGCCTGAAGGCAAATGCACCTCTGTGTTTCCTTTTTACTGACCCAATACATTTCCCTATTTGCTTAAACAAACTTGATATGAATTTGTTTTCACCCAGAGACTCCTGATTCATTTTTTTCTTAATTATGTGGCCTCCCACAAAGATGAATATTGATGAAGCATACTGCCAGCCATGAAGCTCAGGACTCTGATTTATAGTCTGAAGACACATGTGGCATACATGAAAGAGTAAAGAGCTCCAGTGGAAACTTTGCTCTGTTAGCTTGTTGAGCTTTTGTTGCTTAAAGGGAGAAGCTTGCTGAGTTTTCTAGAATAGCACAGTGTATTGTTTGAGTACATATCTTTGACAAGGCACATATTGCAACACGAGCCCAACTCATGGCAAAATCAATGGTGCCAAGGTTATCATTGTCTCAATATCACTGGACCTCAGAAATTTCACAGGGGCCCCAGAGCTTTCAGAGTAAAACATCAATCATCCATGCAGTGATGTGGGATTAATTCACATGTTCAAAAGCATCTGGTCATAACAAAGTTGTGCCTTCAGAGAAAGACTTGTTGTTTGAAGCTCATCCTCCAGCAAGGCTTTTTGAGATCAATAAATGTCCCAAAGCGCTGAGGACTCACTCTTCTCTTTGATGCTTTCCTTTGCATAATGACAAAAACAAATCTAGGGACATTTGGAGCAGTTGTCTCTACTTAGAAATAGTCCTTTGGGGCTCCATGGGTAACTGCCTTAAATAATAAGCTTTAGATATAATGGATACTTCTTGTTCAGAAGAAGAAATAATGTTCTTTTTAAGAATCAGCTGCATAAAGGGGGAACCAGAGAGAGACAACTCCATTGAACTTAAAAGAAAACATTGGCGGAAAAGAATCAACAACTATGGAACCACTATAACTTGTAGCAATGCAGCATAAATATGTCTAAGTTTTCACAAAATAACACATTTAAGAATTTTAACTAGTCAAAATACAAGATCAGTCAACTTATTGTTTGAAATGCCTTGTTATTTAACTTAACTGACCATGTAATTCAACCAGACACATACTTACTATGCGTACACGTGCCTGCACACCTGCATGTGTTTGCAGATCGATAACCTGAAGGTAGTTTGCAAAACCTTGAAAAGTTTACAGAATCCCTTTTAAGCATTGAGTAAATCTTTCTTTAGTTTTGGAGTCGTTTGGAGGCATGGTTCACTTTATTCACATCAGACTTTTGCAACAACAAAAAATGGACAATTTTCTACCAAAAGAAAAAAAATAAATAATGTTTTTGACAAATGTAGTTTTATTTGCTCATGGTAGTTCACCAGGAGCAGAAGTATGAACTCCTTGAAAGTAAGTCTATCTGTAAGGTATTAGGGAACCACTTCTTAACCTTCAACCCTATGCTGTAAACTTTACTTTTTGTAATAAGGTTAAAAGAGTGACACTAATGGAAGTCTCTGAAAATAACCTACAGCCTCTGCAAAGACTGGGTATGTTTGCATAATCTAAACTGAGCAAACCTTAGAAGAAATGTATGAGCACACATTCTAACACCTTCAATTAAGTTCTGTTAAACTTCCAGAGACCATATATCTTCTAAATGGCGCGAAAAGTAGTTGATTCAGACAGACTACAGTGTTGGAAATGGACTAGTCGCTGTATTTAATCTTTTGAGGGTTTTATTGTTTCAAGCTAGTTAGACTTTGAGCTCATGCCTCTACACTCTTCAAGAAGTATAGAAAGAAGTATCCAAAGTCTTACATAAGATTTATTCTCTATGCAAAGTATCAGACAGCTATAACAACTTTCTCCAAAATCAGAGAAAACTGGGAGTAAAGGAGAGGGTATTTTTTGTTTGTTTCGTTTGGGTTTATTTTTTGCAAGGTGCTGTGTTGTTGGTGGTGGTGTTTGGATCTCTGAGTTTTCTGAAACCCCAACCCTCTGCCTGACCCATGACTGGCAGCGTGTCTCAGAGACTTGCTCATTATGCACCGTGAATAGCAACGTCCCCTGGTTATTGCAATCAGTGTCCGTCAGTTGGAGAACCATGCAGATGTAATGGCTGATGAATCACATTTTATGATGCAAATGGCCCTGGGAGGAATTGTGCTCCCTGTATCCCAGATCCTTTCTCCTTTTAAAAAATCTCATTTTCAATGTCTTGCATGTAACATTTTAAAAGTTATTTTTATTGTTTTTGTTTCTGGAGAGAAAAGCCTTATTGTAGAATTTACAAAGCTTGCATGACCAAATCACAAAAGAAATTTAGTTCTAAAAAGTAACAAAAGAAAATGAGGGAATCTTTTAATTTTCTTTTTTTTTTTTTTTAAGTTTACCATTGGCTTTGGGGAGAAGAATCACAAAAGATTTCATTAGGCTACATGGTCTGGAAGCCTTCAAAGAGAAAAAAAAAGTTCTTTTAATACAGGTCTAATAACTAATTAATATTTTAAAATTTTATAATGTGTATAAACTTCAGCTATTATAAGAAATAATTTATTGTGAGCCTCTCAGATGTGAAGGGAAATTGATGAATGGACAACATAGTGGAGAATGTTAGAGCGAGATGACTTTTCTTTCCACTTAAAATAACATGAAGACTATTTCTTTTCTACTTTGTCAAATTATCTTGATGCTGTAGATTCTTTTTAAGAATCAGGATCCTGGCCGGGCGCGGTGGCTCAAGCCTGTAATCCCAGCACTTTGAGAGGCCGAGACGGGCGGATCACGAGGTCAGGAGATCGAGACCATCCTGGCTAACACGGTGAAACCCCGTCTCTACTAAAAAATACAAAAAACTAGCCGGGCGAGGTGGCGGGCGCCTGTAGTCCCAGTCACTCGGGAGGCTGAGGCAGGAGAATGGCGTAAACCCAGGAGGCGGAGCTTGCAGTGAGCTGAGATCCGGCCACTGCACTCCAGCCCAGGCGACAGAGCAAGACTCCGTCTCAAAAAAAAAAAAAAAAAAAAGAATCAGGATCCTGATTCTGATCAGGATCATCTCTGCACCTGCTCTCAGAATTTGCATATCTCAACGCACAATTTAGGGTAAGCATCCTTGAGCACCAAGCATTTTACAGTGTCCCAGAAGTCTCAAAAGTCCTTGGCAAAGTCCTCTTGTCTCTGTCTGTCTAGCTGCCCCTTCCTACACCCCAACTCCCCTGCCCTTGATTCTGCCTTCCACTTCATCTCTCCTTCTCTTTTTCTCATGTTCCCTGTAGATTGGAACGTTTGTAGGTTTCCTTTCCTACACCCTCATTCTTCTGTCTTTGTTGTCTTACAAACATATATGTGAACCCCTCATTGTTATTAAAGTTTTTCCCTCCCTAACCTCACTTTCTCATGTGAAAAACCATCCTGTCATCAGTTTTAAGTACTTTCTCTCTGTCATAAAATAGGCCACTCTAAATTTTTTTTTTAAATGCCCATTTGTCTTCTGACTACATGAGCAGCAAAGGTTCAACATCTATCCCTACATTCTTCCAGAATTTGTTACACTATATTTATTTCCATCCTTTCTCTCTCTTTACAGGTAAATAACAGAGATTGGTCTGTTTGTAGTATCTTCTGTTTTCTATGTAAGATACAGATGTCCTGTCCACTTCAGGACTCTCCTTTCTCTTGCCTGATGTGTGACTGAAACACCTAGCACCTCCCAGGACTAGGCACACATCCTCTTAGGATATAGTCTACTTACTAGGGGACTGAGCTTTGGTAATGCCCTCCACTGTTGTAACTAGAAATCCTTTTCTCTGATTTCACTGTCAATGCTATGAGCTCATTCAAATCCAGATGTCCCATCATTTGGATTGTTTATAGTCTAGTCAGGAACGAGCCTTGCCACACCCACTCCACTTATCAGCAACCGGAGGAGCAAATGCGGATCTCAGAACTGTGAAGTCATTTGATGCCAAACTTTCTTAGGCGTCACCAAGTTGAGGTTTTATGTGCATGTTTGATCTAATCTATGGAGTCTGACTGCAGTTGCCCTCATTAACTGTTTTCTGGAGGACAGGGCCTGTCTTTCTTCTTCATTGACTCTTAGTGTGTATCTAAGTCATCTATTTGTTCTTGTTTTTTCTTTTAAAGGATTCAACTGTTTACATTTTCCTTGAGGTGCTTCCATTATTTCATAAAGTAGACCTTACCTTTTTAGTCCTGCAAATTCTAATTATTAGATCATCATAATCATGGGGTTGGAGGTCTAAAATTTTTCTCCATAAATATCTCCTCAATTCAGTTTGCATATCCTAAAAGGAGATAGCCGATATTACACAGTTTTTTGTATGCTTTTAGTCCCTCATACAGTTCTTTGGACACAGCAGACAGTGATACCGTTTGATTAATTTTAAATGGGGGCATTGGTTTTTATTCATTACTGTTTTCTACTAGCTTCAGGCCAAAGCCCAAGGGCCTACTTTGTCTAAGCAAAAATAGACACTGTCATTTCCTGAACGCTGAATCAAAACTACTCTGTATACAAGAGATGGAGGGCATCACTTACACAGTGTAAGAGAAGGGGAAGTTGACTGCTTTTCTTCCACTCTGTTTTTTCCACTATCCTGCTATGCTTTGGTTTCCTACAAGATACACTTTCATAAAGCCCCTCTTGAAATGCCCATGTGAGCTAGAAACAGAAGAAAATCCTTGGTACTTGTCTTCTACCGTTTACATATCAGTCATCATCAAGATATGCATAGCTTGGGTATTATTGTGGGTAATAGAGAAAAGCTATGTTATTTCAAACGTAAATTTATATTGGGTCATTCTATAGGTGGACAAAATGATACTAAATGATAATAAATATTGTGGATTCTGTCCAGGGCAAAGTGAACGTAAGGAGGCTGAAGAGAAGGACGAGAAAAGAGAAGCACCAGGAAGGTGGGAAGAGAAGATCCCAAAGAAGACAGGTTTATAAAATTTGATTGAGGAGGGAAGACGACCGAGGAGACACAAGTTCAAGACTAGAACCCATCTGTTGTGTGTGATAGAGGTCAGTGGGGCCAAGAATCTTGCAAGCCTCAAGAGATCCAAGGTGAGAAGACTTAAAAGGATGAAGTCTCAGATGGCCTCAGAGAACCCACTTTTAATTAAATTCAGTGTATCTCTGTCCAATCATAAAGTTTCTCATCCCTCCCTCTCCTCAGGACTATAAGCTGACAGAAAAGATTGTGCAGAGTTGAAAGTATGAAGCAAATTCTGATTGAGAAACAATCATAGGTATTGAGCTGAGCAAAGAAAGACAATGTCTCCAAGTCGAGTCTCTAATTTCTCCACATGGATGTGAATTATATAACCTGAGTTGAGGCACCATAAGAATAATACAATACTCTATGCATTCTAACTGGTGACTGAAGTGCAAAATGGATGAATGAACAGGTTTCAAGAGTATGAAAATCCAGACCATCAGTTCACTGTCTACAAAATTATCCTTTTGATGTCTTGAGTTTCACAACAAAAACCATGGAGACTTTGTGGCCAACATGGTTTAGGTGATGAGGTTAGCTATTTATCACCTGAAGATCAATCACGAGGCACAGACACATCTTTATATGTGTTAAGGATGAGAATGAAGAGGTTATACAAGTAAACAAGCTGAAGAAAGAAGGCTCAGGTGGGTCTCTACTGGGCATCAGGTGAGCCTTTAACGCAAAGACAAGTTCAGGGGAAGATGGCCTTAGATGAAAGTTCCCTGAAGTCACTGTCACAAGAACTAGGTTACATTCTGGTTACACATCCATGGATTCTGCCCGTGGCTTTATTTTGCGAACACAAATGCTTTTTATCTGTGGCACATTTTTGAGAAGACAAACTTTGATTGCTATTAAACACAGAGCTAAAGGCAAGTAAGAGGCGATTCTCCAAAAGCATTTCCTCAACAAATAGCATGTCTATTGTGTGTGGGTTCTTTAATTGGCTGAGAACTGAATTTCACCTTTGGTTTTAAAGAGAAGCGTTCATTTTTACTGTCTTCACTGTTTTAAGGTTTAAACGAAATTTGAATCCCGAGGTGAAATCTATCACAAAACAAGTGAAACGGCAACATAGGTTGATCCAGAAAGAAGCATATTCCAGCATGGCGGGCACTATATGTTTCAGCTCATCAGACAATTATCTGAATCTTATGGCTCTAAAGATGGATGGATGAGAATACATGGGCAGAAGCTTCCTGGTGAGGCTGGCATAATTCTGTTGTCCTGATATCTTCAACACTACACTTCTACCTTCAGGGTTGCTGTTGTAGGTTTTATTTCTTTGGCTTCTGTTGCCAGTTACAGAAAAGGACCACATGGAAGACTGTATTTATGTACATCATATAAAAACAGAATATCCTATGATAGTGAATCTTGGAAGAAAGCTTGAGAGATGTGGCTGGGCGTGGTGGCTCACGCCTGTAATCTCAGCACTTTGGGAGCCTGAGGCAGGCGGACCACGAGGTCGGGAGTTCAAGACCAGCCTGACCAACGTGGTGAAACCCCGTCTCTACTAAAAAGACAAAAATTAGTTGGGCAAGGTGGCATGCACCTGAAATCCCAGCTACTCAGGAGACTGAGGCAGGAGAATTGCTTGAACCCAGGAGGCAGAGATTGCAGTGAGCCAAGATCGTGCCACTGTACTCTAGCACTCCAGCCTGGATAACAGAGCAAGACTATCTCAAAAAAAAAAAAAAAAAAGTTTGAGAGATGTATGTGGGGACTGATCACTGAAAGCGAAAGGGTTTAGTACATCTCATGAGAACAGAGCAGTCACAAGTGATATAAACCACTCCCTTGGAAATCTATAATCTATCACCTTCTTTATTTAAAGAGAATGGGAGGTTTACTGTGAAACAGAGTCATAAGACAGATTTCCAGAAAAAAATAACAATTTAGAACATATATTTAATTTCTCCTCAATCCAGGTCCTTGTTGAAACAATGAAAGAGTACAATATACTGCCATGAAAAGTACTGAGAAAAGCCTACAAGTAGTGACATGGAAGAACAGAAAAAATATGTTAAATGGATCAAACTAGTTATATAATTTATATCTCATTTCTGTAAAATAAATTTAACATTTATAAGTGTATTATTCTGTTCTCACATTGCTGTAACGAAATACCTGAGACTGGGTAATTAACAAAAAGAGAGAGATTTAATTGGTACACAGTTCTATAGGATGTACAGAAAACACAGTGGCTTCTGCTTCTGGGGAGGCTTCAGGAAACTTCCAGTCATGATAGAAGATGAAGGGGAAGCAGACACATCTTACATGGCCAGAGCAGGAGCAAGAGTATGAAGAGAAGTGTCTGTTCATATCCTTTGCTCACTTTTTAATGGAGCTGTTTGTTTTTTTTCTTATAAATTTAAGTTCCTTGTAGATTCTGGATATTAGGCCTTTGTCAAATGGATAGATTGCAAAAATGTTCTCCCATTTTATAGGTTGCCTGTTCACTCTGATGATAGTTTCTTTTGCTGAGCAGAAGCTCTTTAGTTTAATTTTGCAGGGACATGGATAAAGCTGGAAACCATTATCTTCAGCAAACTAACACAGGAACAGAAAACCAGACACCTCATGTTCTCACTCATAAGTGGGAGTTGAACAATGAGAACACATGGACACAGGGAAGAGAACAACACACACACTGGGGTCTGTCAGGGAATGGAGGGAAATGGGAGGGAGGGCATTAGGACAAATACCTAATGCATGCGGGGCTTAAAACCTAGATGACAGGTTGATAGGTGCAGCAAACCACCATAGCACGTGTATATCTATGTAACAAACCTGCACAGTCAGCACATGTATCCCAGAACTTAAAGTAAAAACAAACAAACAAAAAGTGTGAAGGGGGAGGTGTCACCCACTTGAGAACTCACTATTGTGATGACAATACCAAGGGGAGTGCTGTTAAACCATAAGAACCAGCCCCCGTGATCCAATCACTTCCCACCAGGTGGAGGGATATTACCCCTCCAGTGCTGGATATTATAATTCAACATGAGATTTGGGCAGGGACACAGATCCAAACCATATCAGTAAGTATAATAAATATATGTTAATAAATATGTAAATATATGTATACAAGTTAACAAATGAACCAGTTGGCATGTAAGTATGTACATAAAGAACCATAACAGTTATACTGGAAATAAAGACTTTCATTAAATTTTGTATATGTATATATTTATTTTCAGTTTCACAAGTATAAATATTTTATAAAATTTAAGCGATGTAAGGTCACACAATAAAACATCTAATTCTTTATTTATCTCTTACCCTCTCAATTCGACATCCATTTTCTAGGTTACACATTTTGGAAACATTTGGATTGTTTGCAACAACCATTTTACTCTTTTTTCTGATTTTTTCTAATCAGAAAAATAAATATTAAAAATAATATGTAAGCCAAGAAATATAGTTATCAGATAAGTTTTCGATCAGAATTAGAAACTATGGAAGAGTTCTCTCCATATGTAGAATTTCAGAAGTATTTCTGCTCTATATGTTGCGAATAAGACCAAGCCAAGGAAAGATCTGGCCAACTGGCAATTCACCACATATGAAGAAAAAGCTCTCCTGGGAAGTAAGGTGGAAAAAAAAAAACACTGGACAAGTTCTTAACATTTCCTAAGAGCAGTGACTGGTAGTGATGGCTCTGGGGGAGGCAGGCAGTGAGTGATGACCAGTGACCTAAGAAATGGACCTGACAGTGGGATTCATACATCCTGCTGGGTGGATTTCCTCCTGCCATTTAGTTCTGCCAGCTCTCCTGAACAAAATGGGCAGTTAGAGAGAAGTAGCCACCCAAGTGAAAGTGGGGTAGAAACTAATTTTAATGTGTTTGTTGATCGTGAGCATTTCTTCTGTGAATTTTCTGGAGATAATCGAATCTCCCTATTGCAGTTAGCTTGGACACTGGCATCTTTTGTATTTGGGCTATGTGTTCACCCCTGGAAAGCTGCTGAAGCTCTGGCCTGGTTGAATAAAACAGAAATCAAACTAGCGGCCTCACTTCTGTCCTCATTCATACCTGAATAACTCACATGGGGCCTATATGATCCATGACAGAACCCATCTCAGCTTCCAACATTGGAAAAGCATAGACTTCCCTCCCCAAATTTGAACATTTGGGACATAGGAAGCAACTGAAATGGGGACAAATCTAAGACATCTGATCAAATTCCTTTGACAGAACCTCTAATTTATCAAAAGGTTGTAAAACCTCTGAAAGTAAAACAAGTCATCTGGATGTAGGGATGACCTCATGAGGTGCTCACTCAATATTCCATGTGCTCCCCAGGTTGGAACTCAGGACTAGCTCTGGCCAGCCAGCTGAAGTCATGTGCTTCAGGACTGAAGAAGCAGGGGAAGTTCTCTGGATTCTCACTTCATCCTCTACAGCCACCATAGAAGTCACATGTTAAGATAGTAGAGCTACAAAATAGCAGCAGTCTTAGATCTCTTGATCTTTGCTATGAAGGGAATCACCCTGAAAGATCTGAATACACAAGACTTCACTGTGGCAAGAAGTAAAACTTAAACCACTAAATGTTGAAGTTTGTATAACTGCAGCACTGCTTAGCTATAACAGTAAAACTGATCTGAAATTATTTATATATTTTATAGCATATATTTATCAAAATAGAGAAAAGACCAGAAGAAGTAATCAGAGAATGAATTAAAGAAAATTGTTTTAAGTTCAGAGGATTCACTAATTCCCAGGTAGAAGTGACAGACCCTAATTCAGCCATATTCCCATTGAAATTTTTTTCTAATTCCAAAGATAAAACAAATGATGATTGTGTGTGTGTGTGTGTGTGTGTGTGTGTGTGTGTGTGTATTGAGGAGAGACAACAGCAATAAAATTCAAAAATTCAAATAAAATCAGATTGCCTAAAAGAGGAAAAAATTGGTTTGGTATGAAAGCTGTCTTTTACAATACTAAGTGGAATAGTGTTCCATATTTTGAGAAGAAGAAAATATGACTGAGAACTTTATAATCAGTCAAACTATAATTTGCAGGAGAATAACGGAAATATAGTCTCGGATGTATAACACAAGTTAAAGAAAAAGCTTTAAACAAAATAAATTTAACAGACTTTCTTTGAGCAAAGAAAGATTAATGAATGTGCATCACTCAGAATCGGAAGAGGTTCCGAGAGCTCTGCTGCAATAGCATAGGCAGTGAGCTTTTACAGGCTGATGTGGAAGTAAGAGAAAGAAAACCTATTTGATTGGTTAGAGTGAAAAGACCCTAGTTAGAGGCTCGTTGCTGTTTCCTGATTGGCCAAGTCCCTTGTTTCATTTTACTGTTTACATTGAGCTTCAGTTTGCTTACTTAAAGCACTAGAGCTACCCAGCCTAATGACCTCCTAAATTAAAAAATAATAATAATAATGAATAGAACATACAACACATAGTTCTTACCATTCCTGAAATTTTCATTCCACATGTAAGAATGCTAAAGTTCAAATACGATGCCCATTCATTTAATATACAATAACCATTGTATGTATGGAAATTAATCCTCTCCATTACTATATCCTCAGAGCCTGCCTCAACACTTGGCTCATATTAAATTCTTAATAGGTATTTGTTTAATCAAATGTTAAAATTACTGAGAAATACATTGAAACTAAGAAATTAACAGATAAAACAGGGTATAAAAGAAGCGATGGTGAGCAATAAAATAGGTGAAATAATTAAATCTTTGAAAGGAGGTGTAATATGATTATAAAACTGAATGTATCTGGGATTTCTGTGATATAGATTTTATCATTTGAAAGTTTTCTTGATCAGAACATTCCAGAATTATTTATTGAAACCAGGAAGTGATAGGATAATGAGTGAGAGGTAATGAGTAAGTCATTCTACATCTCATCTTTTATAAGGTGAAGTAAGTAGTTACCATCTCTGTCTTTATATTGGTATGTAGGAGGAAATTGATTTTGTTATGAATAACAATAAAATAAAATCATAAAGTAAAATTTTAAGACCACTAAAGAAAAATGATAAAGTAAATTTGGTCTATGTAACAAAACCAGGAGAGGTTACTTTAAGAAAACATAAATAAATAAATGAATAAATAAGTAAATAAAACCAAATTCAAAACAAGATGAATGAAGACCTAAAAATTTGTTGTAACAAATGAGAATGAATTAATCACTTTTTAAAATACAGCTTTATTGAAGTGTAATTTACTTAACATAAAAATACAATTCAAAGATTTTTAAAACATTTACAGAGTTGTGTAATTTTAGGACATTTGCATCATTCGCACAAGACGTGTCATGCCCATTTCCAGTTACTCACTACCCATTCCCATCCTAACCCCAGGCAGCAATGAATCCATTTTCTCTCTATATATATTTGCCTTTTCTGAACATTTTAAATTCTTTAATAAGATAATCTGATTTTTTAAAAAAGGAAACATGGCTCTAGTTGAAAATAAAGGTACCATGATACCAGGAAAATGTAAACTGAAAAGAAATCAGATGTAGACAAACATAGCGCAAAACATGGAATTCAAGGCCATTCAATGGTTTAGGAATTCAATGGTTTAGGAGTGAAATATGATCCAGGTCCCACTTGAAGCAAATACTCTTGAAGATCTAGACTTTTTTTAATAAAAATATACAGGGAAATAATATGGATTTCATGTTTCCTTCATCTGTCATGTCATGTTCAGTTCACATGTGATACTTGGAACTGTGAACAGCTATATTAAGAACACAAGGGGGATTTCAGCACAGAAGGCAAAATGAAAAAACTGAGAATCTGAATCTGTGGTTAATTGTAAAATTATTAGATTAATCTTGGAGCCAAGGTACTTATTTAAAGGTATATTTTCAATATTATTTCATCCATTTGAGTCAAGATTTTCTGATTGGTGCAATCAAAATAATCCCAACTAAGTATGAACTTAGGCAAAGTACTCTTTCCTTTTATTTGCTTGGATTCTGTATATTTCTTTTTTCTGTGTTTGCATGGCTGACCAACTTTTCTTATGGTCATGTTCTGTCTGTAAATATGTTATGCAATATTTCCCACTGGAGCACCATTGAACATGCAGTGCCAGATCTCCGTCCCATTACCAGCGCTATAGACGCCACCCCAGGAGCATCTTCTAACCATTGACCCTCAGAATAGTAACCACTACCTGATGTCTTGCACCCTAGAATAGTTTGGTCTGCTTTTGAAATGTTTATTAATTAAATTATAAGTGTGTATGCTTTTCTGTTCATCTTATTTCTGTCAACATTAGCTTTGTGAGATTCATCCATACTGTTGTATGCAGTTGAAGTTAATTTGTTTTGAGCAGGAGCTCATGAAGAGATCAAACATCATTTGAAGAGCACTGACTTGTCATTTTCACAAGAGTGTCCTTTGTTCTGGCAGCATGTCTGAGAGCAAGCTGCCCTTTTTGCATTTGTGTAATTTATACCTCCTTAACAAAATATACATTTTTTTCACTATACTGGGCTTTGAAGGTATGCAAGAGGAAAGAGATTAACTACAGCTTCTCTTAGAAGGAAGTCCTAAATTGAGTTTCACATTTTTGCTCCTCTTCCACAACCCCTCTCTTCTACTATACCTCTCTTTTTATATGCCCTCCCCCACCACACACACACACATTGTGGAAAAGAAGTTCAATAGGTTTGCCATTTCCTCTGGGAGCCCACAAAATAAATAAAAAAGATAAAAGCAAATTAGGGAGGTACATCAGGGAAGATGGCAAAGTAAGGTGCTCAAACAATGGTCTCTCCACTGAAACGGACATAGTTGGCAAAAATTGGCAGAATCAACTTTTTTTAGAATTCTGGATCCTAATGCAAGAATCACAACAACCAGGAGAGTCCTTGGCAAAATATAAAAAATAAAAAAGCAATTGAATTTTAATGAAGAGTACTGTGGCATTTTGCTTGCCTGCCTACCATTCTTAGTTCCCTAGTACTGTGGCAACAGCCATGATGATCACAACTCACATTCCTGGTGTGACTTGCTGGTGTCAAGAAGGTAATATTGACCTACTCTTTAAATTTCAGTGGTTATGCACTTTTATCTGTTTGGCAGTCCTGTTTTGACACACTTCCTCAGGCTGGATCTGGCTTTTGGGAGGCATTAGCAATGATCTCTGCAGAAAGATTTATAATATACACTACCAATGCCCAACTGGGTCAATGGATGACAAATGGAGCTAGCAGCAGGCAAATGCAAGAGCACAGGAAGGAGAAGGCTAATGACGGAGTTTCTTAAGAGAATACAGGTTTAGAAAAGCCTTTGAGTGTACTGAGGAAGATAGAGTGCATCATATGCCCAGGACTGGACGCAAGCTCAGATAAGATCTGAGAAGATCTTGACTTGCACTTCTGACAAATTATGAGCTTCCTGCAAACAGGAGGTGAAGGGTAAGGTAGAGTTGTAGGGAGCCTGACTTAACAGTGAAGGAGTGCCTCAGCTAAGAGTCAAAATGTAAAGATCGAGAGAGTAATAAACTTCTTTTTACTTTCCTTTTTGGCTCTAGATAGTTAATCAAATTTCTATAGACTCACTGGTTGGTTGCTGGGATAATTTAACAGCGACCTCAGTGAACACATGTGACAAGAATTGCAGTCTTCAGAAAAAAAGGTTTGAAAAAAATGACCAAACATATGGCCATAACCCTTAACAATCAACATCAGAAAACCATGAGAAAAATGAAGAATCTGAATCACAGGATTGCTACATTATAATATTAAACATTTCCAGTTTTCAACAAAAACAAATCATAAGGCACACAAAGAAGCAAGAAAATATGGTCCATTCAGATGAAAAACAAAAGTGATAGGTGTTTTCCCTGAGGAAGCCCAGACATTGAACTTATTAGACAAAGACTCATTGATCAAATTGTCTTAAATATATTCAAAGTACTACAGGAAAGCATGGACAAAGAAATAAAGAAAACCAGGAAAATGATGTAGTAAAAAATGCAGAGTATCAGTAAATAGATAAAGAAGAAAGATAAAGAAATAAAGATAAGGATTACAAAGATATACAAAGCATAAGAATGAATCTGTAACTGAAAAGCACAGTAACTAAAATGAAAAATTCACTAGAGGGGTTTTATAGCAGATTTGAGAAAGTAGGAGAAAGAATGCAAAAACTAGGAAAAAAAGACAACTGGATTTATTCTTGTTGAGGAGCAGAAAGAAAAACTAATTTCAAAAATGAACAGAATGTAAGGGGCCAATGGAACACTATCAAGATATGCACTATGAAAGTCCCAGAGAGAGAAGAAAGATACAAAGATGAAGAAAAAATGGCAGAAATAATGGCAGGAAACCTTCTCAAATTTGGTGAAATACATAAATCAACACATTCAAAAAGCTCAATCAACTCTAGGTAAAATCAACTCAAAGAAATCTATACCAGAACACATTATAGTTAAACGGTCAAAGTCAAACACAGAAAGACAATGTTGAAATCAACAAAAGAGAAGTGAATTGTCACATATAAAGGATCCTCAGTACAATCAATACACAATTTTATAGTAGAAGCCATGGAGGCAAGATGGTAGTGGATAAAATATTGAATGTACTGAAAGAGAAAAATTAACCAAGGATTCTATACGGACAAAACTGTCCTTTTAAAAACAATGGAGAAATTAAGACATTCCCAGATAAATGAAAGCTGAGGAAGTTAGTCACTAGCAGACCTACCTTATTAAAAAATGCTGAAGGAAGTTCTTCAGGTTGAACTGAAAAGACTAGTAACTTGAACTCATCCAGAGAAGTAAAGAACTCTGGTAAAGATAACTACATAGGTAAATGTGAAAACTAATACCACTGAATTATTAGCTTGTAACTCCTCTTTTCGTTTCCTATGTGCTTTAAAAGAAAAATGCATTCAACAAAATATTAAGAGGATTCTATACTATGACCAAGAAGAGTTTACACCAAGAAAACAAGAGTAGTTCAAAAAGGAAATTAGTCAATACACCACATTAATAGAACAAAAAAATTAATTATTGTCTCAACTGATGTAGCAAGAGCATTTAATTAAAACTAAAGCCCTCTACAATTAAAAAAAATCAGAAAACTACAGATAGTAGGGAACTTGTTTAATATGATAAAGAGTATTTATCAAAACCTGATGGCTAACATCATGTTCAATGATGAAAGACTGAAATTTCCCCCTAAGATCAAGAACAAGAAAAGATTCCCACTTTCACTACTGTCATTCAACGTGTACTAGAAATTCTAGCCAGAATAATTAAGCAATAAAAATAATAATGAGTTATTCAAATTAGAAAGTGAGAAGTGAAACTATCTCTATTCTCAAATGACATGATTTACATAAAGAAAATACAAAGGAATTCACACACACACACACAGGAACTACAAGAACTAACAAGCAAATTCAGTAAAAAGCTTCAGGGTACAGGATCAACACACAAAATCAATTGTGTTTCTATACACCAGCAATGAATAATGGAAAAGAAGAATTCTTTAAAATCTAATTACAATAGCACCCAAAAGAATAAAATTCCCTTGAATAAATTAAGCAAATGGGTAAAAGACTTATACGATGAATACTACAAAATTTTGCTAATAGAAAGTAAAGAAGATCTAGCTAATGGAAAAATGTCATGTGTTCATGGATTAGAAAAGTAAATACTCTTAAAATGACAATATTACCCAAAGTAATCTACCGATTTACCAGAATCTTCTTCTTCTTCTTTCTTTTTTTTTTTGAGATGTAGTCTTGCTCTGTCACCCAGGCTGGAGTGCAATGGTGCAATCTTGGCTCACTGCAACCTCTGCCTCCTGGGTTCAAACAATTCTCCTGCCTCGGCCTCCTGAGTACCTGGGATTACAGGCACACACCACCATATCTGGCTAATTTTTGCATTTTTAGTAGACGTGGGGTTTCACAATGTTGGTCAGGCTGGTCTCTAATTCCTGATCCTGACCTCAGGTGATCCACCAGCCTCAGTCTCC
The DNA here is from genome assembly GCF_000951035.1 of Colobus angolensis palliatus. Taxonomy (NCBI): domain Eukaryota; kingdom Metazoa; phylum Chordata; class Mammalia; order Primates; family Cercopithecidae; genus Colobus; species Colobus angolensis. The sequence goes on along the minus strand of NW_012113697.1, from coordinate 860,885 downwards.
CAAAGTGCTGGGATTACAGGTGTGAGCCACCACCCCCAACCTTTTTTTGAGACATGGTCTTACTCTGTTGCCCAGGTTGGAGGGTAGTGGTACAATCTGGGCTCAGGTTATTCGTCTGCCTTGGCCTCACAAAGTGCTGGGATTATAGGCATGAGCCACTGCACCCAAACTGATTTACCAGAATCTTTATCAAAATTCCAGTGGTCTTTTTTTTCAGAAATGGAAAAGCTAATCTTCAAATTTATAGGCAATTCCAAAGCATCTCAAATAGTCAAAATAATCTTGACAAAGGAAAACGAATTTGGAGGACTCATACTTCTTAATCTCAAAACTTAATACAAACTATAGCAATCGAACAATGAAACAGTACACAGCCTTTGCAAAGAAGGAAATTCTATCACTCACGAAAACTGGATGAAACTGGAAGACATCACGCTAAGTGAAATAAGCCAGGCATAGAAAGACAAACATTGTGTAATCCCCTTATATGTACAATCCAAAACAGTCAATCTCATAGAAACAGAGTAAAAAGGTGGTTACCAGAGGCTGGGAATACAGTGACCGGGGGTGGGTGACTAAGGGAAAAAGAGATGTTGAACAAAGGGTGCAAAGTTTTAGTTAGACTGGAGGAGTAAATTTTAGTGTTCTATTGCTCTGCACTGTGACAACAGTTAATAATGACATATTGTCTATTTGAAATTGCTGAAATGTATGCATAGATCAAAACATCACATGTACCCCATAAACATGCACAACTATTATTTGTAAATTGAAAATAAATTACAAAAAACAGTGTGCTGCTGGCTTAAGAATAGACATATAAACCAATGGACTGGAATTCAGATTCCAGAAATAGACTCATACAACTATGGTCAATTGATTTGTTACAAGAATGCTAAGACCACTGAGTGAGAAAAGAATAGTCTCTTCAGCAAATGGTGCTGGGACAATTGGACTTCCACATGCAAAGGAATAAAGTTAGACTCCACTCTTTGGTTGTTTCATAACACATATAAAACTTCACTCAGAATGAAACAATGACCTAAATGCAAAGACTAAAACCATCAAACCCTTGGGATAAAACATAAGGATAAATCTTCTTAGCGTTAGGTTTAGCCATGGATTCTTAAATATGACACCAAAAGCATAAGCAATGAAAGAAAAAATAGGCAAATTTGACTTTATCAAATTTACAAATATTTGCTTGATAAAGGTCTCATATCCAGAATTCATAAGGAATTTTTGTAGCTCAACAATGTAAAAATAAACAGCTTAATTTAAAAATGGGTCAATGACTTAAATAAGCATTCTCCAGAGAAGGTGTACAAATGGCCAGAAATCACGTGAAAAGATGCTCAATACTACTAGTAGTTAAAAAGATGAATATCAGAACTATACTGAGATGCCACTAGGATGTACAATGCATTTAGGTGCCATACCCATGAGGATGGCTATAACAAAACAAAAAAAAAATAAGAAAATAACAAACTTTGGCAAAGATACAGAAAAATAAGAACCCTCATACATTGCAGTGGGAAGGTAAAATGGTGCAGCAACTGTGGGACATAAATTGGCAATTCCTCAAAAAGCTAAACATAGAATTAATGTATGACCCAGCAATTCTACTCCTAGATATATTACCAAAAGAACTGGAGACAGAGACCAGGCGTGGTGGCTCACACCTATAGTCCTAGCACTTTGGAAGGCCGAGGTGGGTAGATCTCTTGAAGCCAGGAGTTTGAGACCACCCTGGGCAATATGGCAAAAGCCCATCTCTTCTAAAAATACAAAAAAAACACAAAATTTAGCTGGGCATGGTGGTGCATACCTGTGATCCCAGCTACTCAGGAGGCTGACTCATGAGAGTCTTTTGAACCTGGGAGGTGGAGGTTGCAGTGAGCCGAGATCACACCACTGCACTCCAGTCTGGGTGACAGACCAAGACTCCATCTCAAAATAAATAAATAAATAAATAAACCCAAATAAATACTTATACAGTAATGTTCATGGTGTCACTGTTCACAGTAGTGGAAAATAACAGCCAAAAGTTGAAAACAATCTAAATGCCCATCAACAGAAGAATGAATACGTAAACTGTGGTATATACAATGGAATATTATTTGGCCATATAAATAAATGAAATGCAGGTACATTCCACAACATGGATGAACCTCAAAAACACTTACGTTGTGTGACAGAAGCCAGATACAGACGGTCACACGTTTTATAATTTTATTTATAAGAAATATCCAGAATAGATAAATACATTCTAGAAATCAGATTAGTGATTGCCAAGATCTTAGAGTGAGGAAGCAGTGGAGATAAACTCCTTAATGGGTATGAGACTTTATTTGGGAGTGATGAAAATATTTTAGGATTAGATAGAGGTGATGGTTGGACAATATTGTAAAAGTACTAATTGTCACTGACTCGTTCTCTTTAAAATGGCTAAATTTATGTTACATGAATTTCCCCTAGATTAAACAACAACAACGAAATAATCTCCGTTCATCAGGATGTCAAATATCACAAGGGTTCTCGCCATTGTTCCCCGTCTTCAGAGGCGATTCCTAGGGTCAAAGGGCTGTGGGAGCCGATGCATGATGGGAAATTAAAGTGAGTCTTCCCCGGCTCAAGTGTGAATGCTAATGAAATAAAGTGTGTATTGGCCTATTCTTTTCCCCTCATGGAGACATGTGGAAAAACACAAATGTATCCTCAGAGTTCTTTATCTGCTTTACTTGTACTCAAGGGAGCGTTCTCATTACATTGGGTTTGAAGAGATAAAACTAATAACAGAAAGAAAAATGAGAAGAGGCTGGCTAGGAAAGACTCTTCTTTGAAGTAAGCCAATCCATCCTAAATTCATAGGCAATTTCCATTCCTGGTGGGTGAGTGGCAGAGAAGAATTTGATAATTAAAAGATGAGGAAAAGCATAAAACAAAATATTTTTTCACCGCCAGTGATGTCATTCTTCCTTGAAATACTGCCTCCACCGATCAAAGATAAACAAACAGCCCAGGGGTGGGAAGGAGGCATGGGCAGAAACCGGGAATAAAATGCATCCTTAAAGCCAAAAGTATCTTTTCTCTCCTCCTTCTAAAAGCCAGAGCCTTCCATTTGGAATATAAATGTTTTTTAAAACTCTTGATAATTACAAATGGAAAGAAGAGAAAAGAGCTTTCTACACAGTGGGGTTTCTTATCTACACGGACCTCTAGTTCCTTCAGATGGGGATGTGGGCCCCAGTTCTCAGGATTTTAGAAAAGAATGTGTTAAAATGGGGGTGGGTGTGGGTGAGAGGAAGCTGAAATGTGTGCGGATGGTTTAACATGCAAATGTCCCCACTTTCTTTTAGGTGGAGGATCAAGGTTTGGCTATTTTCAACTTCTTTTCCACTCCCCCTCTCTTCCCATCCCAGTTTGGTTGCAAGAGAACTGTGAATGTGACAAGGGCTTTGTGTAGGGAATTCAGGCGAATGAAAGGACCAAGGAGACCCAGTTGAGGGAACAAACTTTTGAGGGTCAGTGGGGTCAGCTTAGAATAAATGTGTGGCATTGTTGGTATTAAGGACATACTCTCAGCGGGGTGTCCTGAGCCGGGCACACAACATGCAGGCCTGTTTATTCAACACTGAAATACCTACGGATGGGTCTTGGGGAGAAAAGGGAAACTCCAGCAGCAAAAGCCTGCACCTTTCAGGATCAGAGCGTTCCCCAGAAGCACAAAGTCCTGCTTTTTTTTCCCTTCTAATTACAGAGAAGAAAGTGCCTGTGCATAACCCAAAATTAATTGATTAATTAACCAATGCATTAAAAGAAGAGCTTCCTTTAGCAATTTTTTTCTTTCTTTCTTTCTCTCTCTCTCTCACTTTTTTTCCCCTCTTCCACACATGGACAATCCAGGTCATTGAACACCTAAGATAGAAACAGTTTCTTAACAGTGTTTGAAAACAGCCTTTGTTTCCATGGAAGTGGCACAGGCCCTCTGTGGTTTCTTTCCAGAAAACATTTACCTACCTCAGAGGGGTTTTTTGTGAGGATCAAATGAGAGAAAGTGCTTAACACAGTCTGAGTACATCGTTAGAGCTAAATAAATATTAGTTGTTGTTCATATGTATTGCTCTTACGCGGCTCAGTCATGGAGAGGTCAGGAAGGAAGATGGGAGGATACGAATAGAGCTGTCCCAGCTGAGGTGGAATCAGAATCACATTATAGAGGATGGGGAGGGGAAGAGGCTGGGCTCACTGGTGAGAATGCAATCCTTAGGCAATTCAAAGATGGAGAGGGGACTTGTCCAAAACCAGAGTTAAAGAGTGACTCAAAAGATGAAGGAATAAATTCACTTATAGACTCTCTCTACTGAATCTTTTAAAAGGCACGTGAATTTGCCTAGATCTAGCTTGGGGCAACAAGACTAAAATATATGAAATATTAAAGAAGTGAATGTTAACTTATGTTTCGCAGACCTCCTGAATTTTAGGTTACCAGAGGAGAAGACGGACAAGATTAACACATGAAAATGATTTTAAAGCTAGTAAGAGTGAAATAAAGACACAATGTCAACAGGAGTTTAATGAAAGGATAAATTAGCATTGGCAGACATGGACAGAAGTAGCACCTGAGAGGAGGTGGCTTGTGATGGAGGCAGTAGCATGGGGAGGAAGAGATGGGCTGACACCATGGGAGACATTAAATATTGACTTTGAGTTACAGAAAGCAAGATTTCAGGAAGTTGAATTTGGGGGTAGAGTACAGGATGCTTTGGCATTTCAAGAGTGTGCCAGCAGCAAGATCAGCTAAAAATCTATGGCCATGGTCTGTATGTAAGGCAGTGGTGGTGGTAGTGGTCAGGTGTGTGCATTTGCATGTGTGTTTATGGACTGAAGAGATTACAGTGGTGTTGGAGAAAGAGGTTAGACCCAATGAATGTTCAAGAAAATATTCAACAGAGGTGACTAACTGAAAAAGGCAGATAGGGAAAAAGAAAGAAACAAGATAACTCCAAGTTTTTTGTCATAGGAAACTATAGAATAGGGACATCATTGGAAGAAACGTGACATAATACGAACATCCCTGTATTAAAGATGAAGTTCATTTTAATTTAACTCATGGAAGTAGAGGTGATAAATATTGAATAGGTAGTATTGGGAAGAGGAGGAATCCGTTATATTGCAGGAGGGAAAAATACCCAGGTTTGGGAAGTGGGAATAAAATGTATTATTGGTCAATTGAAGGAGGATGGTACAGGTTATTAATGAGACCTCTTGGAAAAACCAGAGGAGGAAGCTGCAAAATATATCTATTCTTAAAACTTTGGTGCAAATACAACGACTTAAGAATGGAGACAAAGTGCAAATATTTGTCAGTGAGTGTTCTACCAAGAGCCCACCTTGTGTACATTATCTTCAACATGGCCCGTTCTAGTCTTGATGGGAAGAGCCCTATGTAAATGAAATAAAGAGTCATGAAAGAAAGTACAGTCCAGCTTGTTCCACCTTGGGGAGACATTACGTGGGGATTAGAAGAGATTGCACCACATACTAAAAATGAGGCTATGAGGAGAATTTGAACTTTGTGTACAGAAGGAAAAATTGGTCCTGTTTAGTTAGATGTATGATAGATTTTACTGACCTATTATATTCCTGTTGACCTTGGCTATGGCAACTCCAGATAATAAACTCATGTACATTTTTGTATCTATATTGCCTCATCTGATGCCATCATTCCAATGAAAAAAGTCCTAGAAAGGAAGATGAGCAAGTCAACCCAAAGGCATTAGGTTATTAGAAGTGCTACTACAGGGCGTGAGTCAACAGTTAGGTTTAATGCCTCCTGAGGGCAGATACTGAGTCTGAGGCATCATTATATCTCTAGTGCTCAGAACAATGCCTGGCAAAAAGAATGTGCTCATTAAATAAGTGAGCAGAAGTTTAAAATCTGGACATTGGCTCAAAAATGAGCAATACAAGAGAGAAGCATGCTGCCAAGCCATCATTTCTACTACAACTGGTGCAGCCACACAAGCGATGGTCTACAGTGTCCATGTGGCTAAATAAGAACCTAGTGTCAAACACAAATGGTTTCCAGTCCATAGAAAGATGATGGACAGTGGACTGTGTTCATCCCATTGGCTGTTAGGGCTAAGGTAGGGTAGAGAAGTATGGGGGTATAAGATAGAAGGATAGCTAGGACCTGATGTTGAGTGCGTCCATTGTAGACACTTTTTTCAGTGAGCTGGGTCAAACAAATGAATTACTTGTGCAAATGAGTAAATAAACCCTGTGTTACCCACACTGCTTACCATCAACTCTCCCCCTGTGATTCCCTTGTCTTGGCATCCATTAGTTCAGCTATTTAGCAAATATTAATGGCACTCCTATGTAGCAGGAATATGTTGTTAGTGATGCAATACAAATAAAATGCAGAATTGTGCCTGTTGAGAGATACAAATAAGTAGATAGACAGTGTGTGGCAAGTGCCCTAATCTAAAGAATCACAGGATGTCATGGGCACCCATAGAACAGGCAGTTATGCCAGGCATCAGCCTTCCTATCCCTTCTCTCACCATTTTTATCTCTGTATCTGTTGCTGTAGAGAAGGCAATGATGGCTGTTTTATTGTCAGTGTGGTAAGAAAACTCGAGAGACACAGATCTGCCACGTGTCCCCATCAGAGGAAAGGTGAAAGCAAAGAACCACAGAGCTAAAAAGTCCTCTCTTTGAATGTCCTCCCTAAAACCTTGCCGACAAATGAAGCTGTTGCTGCAAACCAGAAAGAAAAGCAGCATCACAATTTGCAGGGTAACCTTCTGCTCACAATACAGCTGCTGGGGCTCAGCCAAGTCCCAGAGTGGCTGCCCAGCCAAGTCCATGATTAATGATGTCATAGCAAGCAAGATGAGGCCTCAATTGAATGAGCCTTGGCTTTTAACAAAAGCCTTGACTAAGCAGTAAACCTACCAGAGGGATAACCAACTGTGGAGTGCCCCAAATATCACTGACATGGAGTGTAAACAGGAATCAGAAAAGAATGCCAATCCAGGGTTGTAGGTAGATGCAGAATTGGATGGGAGCGTAACAGCATCATTATTTGGGAATCCCTAAGATTGTGTCTTTCGTTGTATATGGAAAGTACATAGCTAGGATAGTCTCATTTTTTCAGATACAGAAAACTAAGACCCAGGTATTAAGAGAAATATTCTTGAACACAGTAAGTTGGTGATAAAACCAGGATTGGATCCAGGGCTGTCTCTACTATGCCACACAGTTTTCATAAAGCTCAGCAAGGTCTTATATCCAAGAAACACTGCTTGCTTCCTAAGTCTGGAAACTCCTCAGAGGCATGAGTAACTTTCAGCTTTTCCATTCATCATTGGTTGCTAAATTTCATCAAGTAAAATTTGTTTTTTAAATTTTTTCAAGGAGGAGTCATGGGTACAATACTTCCTAAGTTGTTTTACATTTGAGAATGACCGCATGCTACATACACTCCTGAACAACTTAGCTGGGTATAATAGTGTCCGGTCACGCTTCCTTCTCTTAGACTTGTGGACACTGCTCCATTTTCTTACAGTGTTGAAATGGTCTTTGTGGGGAAACCTGAGACCTACATGATAATCTTCTGCTTTAAAGAAGGCGAAAGATTTTTTCTAGTTTTTCTTTAGCCTTGACTTTCATTAGCATAACCTGAATATATCTACTGTTGGTAGCATTTGTCACTATTTTCCTGAAAGTGATTTATTCAATCTGGAGATTCAGTTATTCACTTTAATGAAATTTCCATTTTTTAATTTTGACCTATGTTTTCAATTCTATTACTTGGGCTCTTCAAGAATAGCAATGTCCTTTTCCGGCTCTGGAGCCCTATGAAGAATAGAATCAATGGGGGCCTGGTCATTAGTCTTTGGTAAAGGGTGGTCAGCAGGGCTGGGTAAGTAATCCACCTGCCTTCCTTTCTGTCAGAGGTTACCCCATAGTGGAACCTTTTATTATAAATACACATCTTGTGGGTGATACAGACACAAGTTGACAAAGAGAAGGGCCAGAACCAAAGTGACAACAGAAGTCATTTCTTAGTAACTTTTGCTAAGGATGACGGGAGTTATGATTTTTTTTTCTTTTCCTTCAGTGAGAATTTTAAACTGTAAGTTATTTCAGAGAATGAAGCAATGTTGACCTTGTCTACTACCCTTTAACCAGTGCTCCCCATTGGCCTTGACAGTTTAAATGCCTAATATTTGCTAAATACATAAACAAAAGTAGTAAACTTGAACTGATGAGTGTTCAAGCTTGAGAATAAAGAAATGCAGTATCTTCTATCACCATGAAGTCTCTATTGCCAACAGTGTAACCAACATGCACACTTCAGTCTGAGTGACTCATGCATTTTTGTTTTTTTAAGTAACTGTGAGATCACTAGTGACCCCTTAAGATTCCTTGGCTTCCGTAAATCCCTAAAGAGTCAGTGCTTGTACAAAGAGACGTTCTGGTGGCTCACAGTCTTGTAGTATGGGGAAAGGCTGTGAAGTAGTAGAGGGCACTATGACCACATTTGAATCATGACTTTACCATCTAAGTCGCCTGAGATATGCACCCTAAATTTCCTTGAGGCTTGGTGTTCTTATCTGCAAAACGGAAAACTAATACCTCGTAAGATTGTTGTGAGAATTAAATAAAACCAGTTATAGGAAGCATCTAGAATGGCACCTAGCACAGAACAAGTATTCAATCAGTGGTGTCTATTAGTCTTAATTATTAGGAATAATAATATTATTACTATTAGACACCATTGATACCCAAGTCCAGAAATAATATTCACCTTACTGAGTCTTCAATTGTACCTTTGCTCCTTGATGTGGGTTGGAGAGAGAGAGGGCAGAAATTGTGATGGCTGTACAGTTACGTGCAGTGGAATTCCTTCCTTCTTGACCCTCCCAAACTCCTCTTAACATCTAATTTCACCCCACCAATTGTAGCACAAGTCTGAGATATGGAGCAGAGAGAAAGGCCTCACTCATTCTTCCAAAAGAAACAACATTAGGTTTTATTTTAAGAGAGACAAAGGAAATTTATTAAACTTGTCCTCCCAGAGGATCTAATAACTTTAATGAGCGGCCAGACCTCATCACATACCTTGGGTATCCCAAGATGTTTCACAGTCCTGTGAGACTACTTGATTAAGTTGCTTTTGCTCATTCCTTTAAAGTCAATTTCCAGATAATATCCTAACTCATCACCCACAATTCGTCTATGCCCTGCATGTGACTCTGCTCCACAGAGTTTTATGGCAGGAATAACCTTAGTGAGGGACTTCTGGAATCCCAAGGGAGAGTGAGCAAAGGCAGGTGATTTGTGCTTATTACACAGCCAGACCAGATTTGTCTACATGTTGAGGAGGAGGCTGGTACAGCCCAAAGCCATTCAAACCTTAGAGTTAGCAACAACTGCAGCCTGCAGCTCACTCAAAGAAAGGAAACCTCCAAAGGTCATGAAGACATTGAACTCCCTCTGAAGAGAAAGTGGCTTGTGGATGCTGTATGAAAACAGGCTTAAGGAAAGGTTCCCTACACACAGCTCAGATGAACATTTCTCTGTAGCCTGACTTGAATGCCTGTTATGAGTCAAAGACCGTTCGAAGGGTTGGAGAGAAAATAGTGAAAACAGAAGATGAGGTCCCTGCTTTCACGAAATACACGTTCTAGTCATGGGAGTGCGCTCAAAGACAAAAGTAAATACAAAACTGAAAAAATTGCCAGTGAATTACAAGGACGATATAAGGAAATAGTACAAGTTGGCCAGGCATAGTGGCTCAAGCCTGTAATTCCAGGACCTTGGGAGGCCGAGGCGGGGGGATCACGAGGTCAGAAGATCGAGACCATCCTGGCTAACATGGTGAAACCCCGTCTCTATTTAAAAAATACAAAAAATTAGCTGGGTGTGGTGGCAGGCACCTGTAGTCCCAGTTACTCAGGAGGCTGAGGCAGGAGAATGGCACGAACCCAGGGGGCAGAGCTTGCAGCGAGCTGAGATCACGCCACTGCACTCCAGCC
>NW_012113697.1:834616-850203 GCF_000951035.1 Colobus angolensis palliatus | reverse complement strand
AGCTTGCAGTGAGCTGAGATCCGGCCACTGCACTCCAGCCTGGGCGACAGAGCGAGACTCCGTCAAAACAAAAACAAAAACAAAAACAAAAACCTTGTCTCCTAGAGGTGGCCTAGGGTAGAGAAAAGTGGAAAATATTAGCTCAGGAGAACAAAGGCATGCATGAGAAGCAAGAAGGAAAATGGGCTACGTAAGTGAGAGCCAATCTAAACCCCAGTACTAAAGCCAATCCACATGTATGCATTTGAGTTAAACCCTCTGAAAAATCTTCATAAATTAATCTCATTGCCCCAGTGGCTCTGACATCATGATCTGGGTTCCCGCAGGTACTGGTTACAGGGGATTTCCTAATCAGAAGTGTTAAATGGGTTTCCCATCCAAAGGATTAAATAAGTGGTTTTGAAAGCATGGTCAGCAGTGGGTTTTGGTACCCACTGTTCTTTTAACTAATTGGGAAATCCTGGCCAAGGCCTCTGCATCCTCTGGCATCAGTCTACTCATCTGTATACTGACCAGTGTCTACTAATGACCACCGTAGTCTCTGCTAATTGTCTGAGGTTGTATAATTCATTGACATCTGGCATAAGTTCATAGGGATGTGTTAAAAAAAATTAAACACGTTTGGCATAATCACATACAAGGCCTTATAAATAGCTGAGAAAGCCGCATGCCAATCGCCAAATTGCAATGGATGAACCAGGTAAACACAGTGCCAGAATTAATAACGTCTTGCCTATAATTTATTCCAATTTTCTATGTGAAGGAGAAGCTGTGTTTTCCTCTCTTACACAGCCCCCCAAACCCCCACCACCACCTCTAGGCCCGGCAGGCAGGCATTTTCATTTACACCATGCGAGACAGTTGCAAAATGAAGAGAAAATGGGTTTGCCCATTCTGTTAATTGGCAGCTTGAAAAAGTACAAGATAATACATTTGGTGCCTGAGCGCCTATGGAGGGAAATTTCTGAGACGATTGCTGATGGTTAGGCGCCCTCTACTGGTAGACTCGACGGAAAACCACCAAATGCTGAAAGATTTTTTTTTTTTAGGATTCTGGGATCCTTGCTCTTCCTGAAATGACCTAGAATGCAGGTGTTTGTCTTCAGGGATTTACAAATGGAAAACAAGCTCAAACCAGGCCATACCTCATTGAAGAGAACTCTTTTCATGTCTTTACAAATCCTGAAAGGTGTCTTTAAAAAATTGTAGTAGAAGTGAGCCCAGAGTACCCTGGGCTCAGAGGCGGCAAACACTGTTTTTAGAAGCTTTTCAGATGGTATGTTCGCATCCACCAAAAATGAAATCTTTTTAGAATTTAAGGATATTCATGTTTAAAATTACAGACTTTGAGGTTATTTGGAAACCAAAATAAAAGTTTAGCACCCCCATGATAAAAATGGAAAACAGAGACCCAAGCAACATGCTAATGCATTGCCACCTGTTTTTTGGCTTTGAATTGAGCCTGGAATGTGGTGGATGAAGGCACAGGATTTAAAGTGATACCTGGTTTCAAACCCTAGTTCTTCCACTTACTGGAGAAGCTACTTAAAGCCCCTAACTTTCCTTTATATAACTCTCTGTTAAGCATTTCAACACAGCATATGGATTAAGTTCATGAAATTCAATCTCCCTCCATCAGCATCATGGTACCTCTTCAGCATGAACACAGAAAAAATTGTAAAAATATTAGAGTGAATTGCAGAGAGAATTTATTTATTCTCTCTGTATTTATGGGGTGGCCTTTCATAAGAACACTGGCTTGGGCACTTGGGACAATGAATTCGACATAGACCCTGCCCTCAAAGCACGAGAACAGTCTAGTAGAAAAGATAAGATGCATAGACAAATAACTGTGATAAGTCGGAAAGGTTCAGGACCATGAGAGATACAGTCAGAGGAAATTCTCAAAGGAGAAATTATTTCCAGTTCTGAGAAATCAGGAAAGGCTTTCTTTCCAGTATCATGTCATTCCTATGATGTCTGAGCTTTCTCTAGCGCCAATCCTTGACCACAAGGAAAAATAAAAATTGGTAGTTTAACAATTGCATTAAAGATTTCGGGAAGTATTAGTAATAATGATATAAAAACAAAAAAGTTAAAAAAAAGACAATTACAAATTTGCAAAGGGAAAAACATTATATAAGAAGATAAATATATTTCTTTACAGTGTACCACATGGCTTACTAATGACTAATACTTCATTATCACAATAATAATAACATAAGGACAAACTACTGAATTTGCCAATAAGCATGATTTAGCTATACTAAGAATAGAGAAAGGACAATAAGCGTATGTGAGTATGTAAAAGAATTGGATGTTCACTTTCTTTTTTTCTTTTTTTTTTTTTTTAAGACGGAGTCTCGCTCTGTCACCCAGGCTGCAGTGCAGTGACGCAATCTCCACTCACTGCAAGCTCCACCTCCCAGGTTCACACCATTCTCCTGCCTCAGCCTCCTGAGTAGCTGGGACTGCAGGCACCCACCACCATGCCTGGCTAATTTTTTGTATTTTTAGTAGAAACAGAGTTTCACCATGTTCCCCAGGATGGTCTCGATCTCCCGACCTCATGATCAGCCAACCTTGGCCTCCCAAAGTGCTGGGATTACAGGCGTGAGCCACCACGCCCAGCCAGATGTTCACCTTCAATTAAAAAATTAATAATGTCTACAATTATGATATTAAGAAATATAGCAGTGCCAATATAATATTTGGTAATATGGAGGTTTAGACTAAAAAATTGGCTAAAAGTTGAAAGCAGTTGTCTTAGGGGGCAGGGTACAGGGAAGGAATAAGACTTGGGACTGCTGATTTTCGTTATGACTACTGTAATGCTGTTTAAGTTTTTAAAGCATGTATGTATGTATCATTAAATAAACTTTTAATGAACAAGAACAGAGGATGATGTAGTGGACACGTTTGTTTATTTATTTGTTCAATTATTTGATTGTTGGTTGTTTGTTTGGTTTTTTTTTTCTGTCCATTTTCTCCCCATGATTATTGTAAAAATGCAAACTTTTATTTCTTAGCAAATTTTATTCCTCCAAACACATGGTTTCTATGGAGGGTTACATTTCTTAAGATAAACTTATTCCTTGGCTACGATTGATTGATCCAGAATTGGGAGGAAAGAGGAAGAGAGAGAGAGAAGAACAGGAGAGAGAGAGAAGATAGATAGACAGAGAGAGAGAATGAAATATCACATAAAGACGGGGAATGATGAAGAAGAGTTGTAGCAATGTTGAAGTCCCTGGTTCCATTTACTCCTGAGGACAAGCATCACCCTTGCCTTTCTAGTAACTTGGTTTTTAAGTTTTACTTCCTGTGGGATACCTCCTACATCCTTCATACTTTTCTTCACAACTAGTTTGATATTGCTTGTTTGTTTGTTTGTTTGTTTTCTGTAAAGAACAGTAACCACACTCCTAGTCCAGTCCACACTCCTAGTCCAGTTTCTCAAAGATTCTCGGGAGATACCTGAGATCGCAGAGTGGATGGTTTTAAAAAGTGGACTTTCATATGACTAGCAGGCAACTGCATGCCGGAGTCTGGGAGGAAAACTTGAGTGACGAGGCAGGTGAAGATGGATTGAGAAAAACCTTCATCTGGTGAGAAGGAGACCCTGAAAAGAGAGGGACATATGCCATCAGCAATCCAGGACCAGCCTGGGTGCAGTGGCTCATGCCTGTAATCCCAGCACTCTGGGAGGCCAAGGCGGGCAGATCGCCTGAGGTCAGGAGTTTGAGACCAGCCTGGCCAACATGGTGAAATCCTGTCTCCACTAAAAATACAAAAATTAGCCAGACATGGTGGTGCGTACCTGTAGTCCCAGGTACTTGGAAAGCTGAAGCAGGAAAATTGCTTGAACCCAGGAGATGGAGGTTGCAGTGAGCTGAGATAATGGCACTGCACTCCAGCCTGGGTAACAGAGCAAGACTTCATCTAAAAAAAAAAAAAAAAAAAAAACAAGCAATCCAGGACTGGTGCAAACCAGAACTCTGAGGACCCCAATGGAGAGCACCCGAGAGACTTCTTTTGAGACACCAAGAGTACGGTTGTTCCCTTCTCTCCCTCTTCACTCCACCTCCTGTCTTTCTAAAATCTATTTGGAGGTTAAACCTCCATGAACAGTGGGCACACAGTGGTGACAACTGACCAGGGAACAATCATCCTAAGAGGAAGAGCCTGGCTAAGGAAAGGAAGGACAAGGACACAGGGGTGGGCAGAGCACATGGGGCCCCAAAGCCAATTCTATTTCTCCATAAGCTGAAAGATCAGGAGGATCAGGGGAACAGTGGAGGACATAGACGTCAGACTTGTAGAATGGAGCTTCCCTGGATGAAAACCTACTCGAATGATCATTTGAAAAGTTATAAAAAAAAAAAAAAAAAAAGGAGGGAGAAGACATAGTTGATGCTGCAAAAGAAATTAAATCCATGCTTAAGGATACAGAGGGAAAGGTCTAAAAGGAAATACTGAGAAAGGAAATAACAGAGATGAAAGACCAGGAGTAAAGGTTAAGGGGAGAAATAAAGCATAAGCAATTATCAAGGAAAAAATACAAATCCACCCTCCATGGGCCAAGGATTAAAAAACAAAAAAAATGACCTCTGTGTATGGATTGCAATTCCCAAGCTGTCTTAGGCAAAATAGTATGAATATGTTCATTTAATTTTGGAATACTGTTTAAATTAAAAGGATCAATATGCCTAAGAAGTACTTCAGAAAAAAGAAAGGGTTATGTAGAAGCCGGGCGCGGTGGCTCACACCTGTAATCCCAGCACTTTGGGAGGCTGAGGCGGGTGGATCACGATGTCAGGAGATCGAGACCATCCTGGCTAACATGGTGAAACCCCATCTCTACTAAAAATACAAAAAATTAACCTGGAGTGGTGGCGGGCACCTGTAGTACCAGCTACTTGGGAGGCTGAGGCAGGAGAATGGCATGAACCTGGGAGGTAGAGCTTGCAGTAAGCCGAGATCACGCCACTACACTTCAGCCTGGGCGTCAGGGTGAGACTCTGTCTAAAAAAAAAAAACAAAAAAACAGGGTTGTGTAGAAAAGGAAAAGCAAGTTAGAGGCTGTCTTCTAACTTCTCATCTGTAGTATCAATCCCACAAGGTAGTGGAGCAACACTTACAGTTTGGAGCAAAAACTATTGAGATACAAGTTGTCTTTTATCAATGGAAGTGATGATAAAGATATATGTATTAAACAAGAACCCCCAAAAAATCCATAGGAAACCATCATTTAAAGATTGTCTCCAACTAATTGAGCAATACTAAAATATTACAAAATGAAAAATGGAGACTTTGCATTAAATTTGACAGGATTCAGCTCTAAAACTAGATAAACATGCTTCATATTTATCTTGTTCTCTCCAGGATAAATGTAAATCTAGTTGTAAAATGAATCTAAAATCAAAACATCTGCTCCTTTTAAAATAATGTAAAACTCATGATTCTGTGAAAAAAATCTGAGATTAAAACATCAGCTAATATTAACAAAGTCTGAGAAATGTGGAGAGAGGAGAGCGTGGAGGATTGTGTATTCAAAAGATCCTTTCCTTCTTGACTCTGAGAATTAGTCAAGGTGCAGCCAAAGAGGCTTTTGAAACATTAAAAGATAAACATCAAAGAAAGTAAAAGCAAAGAAAACATGGTTTATAGAGCAAATAGGAGTCACAAATGAAACAGCATAAAACAATATTTAAAAAGTATAAAACTATATGTTAGAACATGAAACAGGCCTTTTGTGATAGTCAAAGCTGATGTTAAACGCCTCTTAAAAGGCAAAGACTCTCGAGTTTGCTTTTTTTTTTTCAAAATTTAGCCAATTCCTGTCCACAAGAGAACATCTAAAACAAAGGTGTTCAGAACGTGAAGAGAAAAATATTAGACAAAGATACATCAATCAAAATCAAACAAAAGGAAGGAGAAGTACAAGCATGAATATCAAACACCAACTTCAAGACAAAAATATTGAAGGGAGCAAAAGTTCACTTCTTCTGATGAGTGGTACAAACATGTATGAGATGAATAAAATAGCAATGCAGATTTAACAAAACCTCTGAAAAATGGTCACGCGGCAATAGTTGGGGATATTAAGATATATCACTACTCATGATAAATCAAACAAGCAATAATGAAGTGTACATATAGAAACTACAAAATCTACTCAATAAGTAACACAGATACCTCTTACAAATGAGCAATAAACCTCAACATTCACCATCTATAGAATACATTTTTTTTAATTGAGCACTTTAGGTTACAAAAATAATCTCAAATTAAAAAAGCAAAAACAACAAATGAAAGGTACAGCCTTTCCTCTCATCCTTTTTTCTTACCAAAATAAAATAAAACTAAAAATGATCAAATTATTAAGCCACCGAAATAAAAACTTTGAAGTATTCTTCTAAATAACTTACACACAAAAATAATTCACACTGCAATTACAAATTATAAATAATATAAATTATCTCCTTGAGATTTTTAAAAACATATCCATTCAGATGTGTGTCTTCTGAGCAAACATTATTGGTGGGAAATATATCAATGTGTTAAGAGTAATTAGCTTTGGGTAGTGTTTATTTCCTTTGGGTGTAGCAACTTGTCTATACGCATGCATTGATCTTTAAATGGAAGAGATACTTGATAGAGGCCGTATCTTTGATGTTTTCAAAGTTAGAAAACGGTCCTTGGGGCCATTGCCAGTTCTCACCTCATTTTTAAGATGGAAGATAGAAGTTATCTTTAGGGAAGACAACCCCTCTTGTAGTATAGATGTGAAACAGACATGTAACCAATGCTCTCCAGAATCAGTGAACTAATTTAAACGTAGATAACTTCAGACTGAGCAATACTAAGTTTCAGTTCAACTATGTGAACTAGGTAAAACATTTTTAGGGACAAGATCAACACAGAATTAGAGACTTATTTTCTTTAAATTAGATTTAAATTGCTCTGTGCCTTAAATACATAGCTTTTTCTTGAGAGATATCTTTATGTTTATATCCAGACTTCTATTGGAAAGCAGGATTACGACTGGGAGGACAGGCTCCTCTTGCTAGAACAAGATTTCTCAGCCTCTGGGTTGGGACACAGGCAGAAGGATATGCCCCTGCTTGTGCACTTTCTCTGGGAGTGGAGCAGCATGAGGGAAATGGTAATTATAAGAACTGAGGAACTGGGTGGCTGAACACCACTGAGGCTTTGAAGAGAGAACATGAGAGGCTTAGGGTGATCATCAAAAATTTAAAGTCAAATGTGAACACCGGAGGACCTATTTGGCATCCTTTAAAGAAATGCTTCTCTCTTACATTTGGAGGGCTGGTCATTCTGAGAACCAGGCTCAGGATCTATCTGTAAGGGCACCAGAACTTGAGAAGATATTGACGAATCAGCCCCAGCAAGTTTCCTACACTAACGTCTAGGTCTTCATAGGGTGGGACACTGAAACTTTGGAGAGGGCATCTCGGCGGGCGCCCTGGAGAGTCTTGAATTGTCTAGGCCTGTAGAAGTGGACTGCTCCTCCTTGTTAAAGGATAGGGCCCCAACCACTTTGTTTGAGAGCCATGCAGAAGCCTCAAGTGAGACAGTAAGGTTGACTGTGCTAGAGGATAGACTCGCAGGAACTGAACTGAATTTGGTCTGACCATGCCACACTTTATCAGGACACTGTTGAAGCCTAGGAATGAGTTTTCTGCGCGTGGAAGGTAGACCATATCCAGTGAGTGAGGAGGAACATCTTCCCCGAATTGAACTGAAATTTAATTAGTAGTATTAGTGAAATTCAGTTAGTACTGTGATTGTGACTGAACAGTGAAGGAGACCAGGGTCTCTTCCCAAACGCTAGGGAATAGTTAGAAGTAGGAGTCAGCCATGGAGGAAAGTGGTTCCCATTAGAGTTGCAACTCATTAGGGTCAACGGTAGCATAAACAGCTACACAGTAGTAGCAAAAGAAGGAAGATGGGGACAGTCTCAGGTGTGAAGCATTAGCCGCAGTACTTGCAGGGGCTGAGGGGTGGATTTGCTGGGCAGTAAGGGGAATATGGCATAAGTACCAATAGCAACTGCTACAGTCCACTCCTTTGGCTCTCAGCCCTATGGGTGCTTCTGACACTAAGTTCTCCCCCATCTGGATACAGCTTCTTCATGATCCTGCTTGGTCGTAAATACTGGGGAAACTGATAGGAAAAGCATAAATCATACCCCTGCTGCTGTATGTGGTCTCAAGACTTTACTTGATTTTATCGTTTTCCTTCTCTATACCTGTTAACAGTTATAATTGGGCATGAGAGTACCCAGAAGTACCCCAGTGGATCACTTCCCTGCCTGCCTTGTTTAATCACAATTCTACCTCTTCATGATGATTAGGCTATAACCCCTCACAAGACACATGGTAACTACTTTCTTTCATTGCTGGTCTTTAGACAAACTCAAAGTGACCATGTAGTAAATGCAATTTAAAGTTCAGCGTGATGTTTACTGTGTCCTTTGATGGAAGCACAGGCCTTCTGAGAACTAGAACTTGAGACTCACACTCAGGGGCAGGAAGCACAAGTTCCTTAAGAGGGCCTCTGGGAATGAAAGTCATAGGAGGCTCTCCTACGTCTACTGCTTGGTTCCTGGACCCGTGTGTTCTAGCTATTGGAGACGCACTCCAAACATTTTTAAAAGCTCCATCCTTAGAGGGTGTCATCTCAAAGCCGATGCCTCAGCTGCACTTTCCAAATGACATTCTACTGTTCTACCAGGCTGATATCGTCTACGTGGTACAATATGTGGTAAGACCAGCAAATGCCATGCCCATGTGCCCACTGCTGTGCCTCTCTTTGCCAGTCTCTTGGACTGAGGACATACTATGCAAGATTACATGCTGGAAGATGAAGCCCTCTGTGAGCCTTTGGAATAATGGTACTGGCAGAGGGACTTCAGGCAGAAAAGGTAAACTGGTATCCAGAATACATGCCAATTGTGATTAAGATGAATTGCTATTTCCAGAGAAGAAGGGATCCAGTGTAACTGAAAGGCCAACAGTAGTAGCTGGTTGGTCTTACTGATGGGATGGTGCCCTATAGTTGCTCAGTTTGGTCTCTTTTACTAGCAGGTTGGATATTAAACAGTTGAAGTCCAACCTGGCAAGTCTCACTCTTGGCGAGAGGAAGCCAAAGTTGCTGGACAGATGCATAGCCTCTATTTCCACTATAATGGCAACCCTACTCACTACTAAACAATGGCGTGGTCAAGGACCGAGGCTGGCTCCCATTAACTGGCTGCATCAACCTTTCCAGTTGGGTGTTGGTGCCTCTTCTTCAGCAGATAATATATGGTGGGCATAAAATGCAGTACAAGGATTATCACACTCGATGTCCATTTCCACATGTCCATCTTCGTAACTCTTCCTCAGATCTCCTTGTCTTCTCTTCCAATCTTGTTTTTCCCACTTCCTTAATCAACCAGCTAAGCCATTTGCATTGGTTATAAGTCCATATATATTCTAATCTCAGGTCAATTATCTCTCCACACAAAGTAGATGCTAATGAGCATGACCTGAAGCTCTGCCCACTGAGAAGTTTTGTTCTCATCTCTGTTTTTTTCAGGGCCATCTCTAAGTGGGGCTAGAGTGAAGAAGTTCATCTCCAGTTCATACAAACCTACTGATCTGAGTCCACTTATGTATTAAGTACAGGAGATTTTCTCCTCTGCCTTCTGAACATAGAGAATGATTCTTGAGATGAAAGGTGTGAGCTGTGGAAGACGCATTATGATAGAGGAAACTGACATGGGATCTGATGTCTAGGCCACCTGTACTCTCTGAACCTTGTCCAGCTCAATGCAGAATATACCACTTCTATCTTGCAGTGGCCATCCCAATTTTATGACTTGATGAGTCCAGTTCATTATGTGCAATTCTGGCTCCATGGCCATTTGATGTCTTATGGTAAGATGTGGTGTCTCTGTCCGGGCTCAGTAGCAGTTGAGTTTGAGCATGTGTGTGCACACATATGCATGTGGTTTTAATGGCATATATGTCTAACTTGCAGATGGTATTATTTTGCTCAAGAACCTAGGAAATGATAGGAAACCCTATGAGTTCTCTCTTGGGACTTGCTAGAAACTCCATAAAGCATCCCAAGTGGCAGGGTTGCTTATAGTGCAGCCTGGACCTGCTTCAGAGCCCTTTCTTGCTTTAGGTCCCCTTAAAACATCAGGATTACCAACTAAATGGATCAGAGTAGTATTCTCAAGAATGTAATATGCTGTGTCTAAAACCCAAAGAGGCCACCTAAGCCTTGTGCTGCTTCCTCAGTGGTAGGAGGTACATCGTGCAATAGCCTGTCATTTACATTAGAAAGGACGACCTATTTTGTGCCAGAATACAGGGTCCATAAATATTTAACTGATGTATCAGGACTCTAAATATTTTTAGAATTTCTCTCTCTCCTTCTAGAGTACATGTGTTTTACCACTTCTTGCATATCAGGGCCAACTTACATGATGTCAGCAATATGGGTGAATGTGTTCGTCTATAGAATGTCCAGATGGCCCAGATCCTTTCAGACAATATAGGGACAGAGAGAAAGATAATTAACATATTTCTGGGGCAAGACCATGAATGTATACTGCTATTCATCCCATATGAATGCAAATTGCTTCTGTCTTCCTATTTGATGGGTATTGAAAAGAATGCATTTGCCAGATCAATAGCTTCATGCCACTTGCCAGAGTCTCTAATAAAGACACCATTTCCAGAACAGCAGCTGCAATTGGCTGTACTAATTGGTTAAGTTTGCACTGGTACACTGTTATTCTCCATGATGAACCTAGTTTTTGCAGGACCATTGCCCCTGCATCCTTTAAATCTTTATCTACCATTTCTCCAAAGATATAATGATTATTTTACATTTGCTATCTTGACTGGACATGAAGGGAGTTTCAGTTGCTTGCACTGAATCTTTCTTATTAAATAGCTCTAAGTGTATAGGTCAATGAACCAATGTAAGGATTTTGCCAACAACTTAACGTGTCCATTTCCATTATGTATTCAGGAACTGAGGAAATAACCACTGGGTGGTATGTGGATCCAGTGGACACTGTGAAACAGACCTGGGTCAGGACTTCATTTATTACATGACTCCTCTATACTTTTACTCTAGTGGAGGCCCAGATGGAGCTCTGGGTCCCTGTGTGTCAGTGTCAACTTGAACTTTGTATCTACAACCCTCAAATGGTATGGGCATTCCATTTTTCTCATTGTGCTGTTACCTGAGTAAATGAGCAACATTCCCCTTAGAGAAGAACTGGAGGAATCAGTACCATATGTATTTACCATGTGTCCCATCCAGTTCACTACAGGTAAGAGTCTTCTTAACTGAGCTGCTACAGCAGCCAGGGAATATCACTCTGCACCTACCACCAGTGATGATACCTCCATTAGCAGAAGGTCCGAAGTGATCCACCTTCAGAATTTCATCCTTAAAGTCACCTTCCTAGGACTACTCCTGGTCCCAATTGTCTCAGCTCAGGTTTCCCAGGAGTACAGTCTGAGACAGAGATTCATACACTCTTAATATGCTGAATGCTCTTTAGAAGAAAAAAAATGCTAGTAAGTGAGGGAAGCAGGCTAGAGCAGCAGCAGGAGTTGAGAAGAACGTGGTCTCAAGTTCAGTCTAGTGCTGATTTGCTCCATGAGAATTCCAGAGTGTTTTGCATATCACAGTTGTCCAGCCTTGAGGCAAGTGATTGGATGTGGTAGGTTATTTTCTGAAGACCATTGATGTGAAGAGGAAATCTTTTCCTTTGCATACAACAGAAGGCAAATATTGCCAAGGAGAAAGTCCTTGGTACAGCCCATGCCTTCTGTACATAGGCTGAAGGAGTTAACAGACGAAGACCAGAACCACAGGCATCACATCAGCCCTTTCTAGTACAGACACTAACAAAGCCCAGCGTCCGAGTTTGTGGTGTCAAGCTGTGAATTCCAGTTCCACTACTTGCTAGCTGTGTGACCTTAGATAAATAATTTAACTTCTCTGAGCCTTAGTGCCATCAGTTGAAAAGCTATGTAGTAGAAACATACTATGTCATGTGATTGCTGTGAAATTTTATAATATAACATGTGAAGTGTTTGCCAATAAGCTCTCAGTAAGCTAGTTGTTTTTCTCTTCGTTCTTATCATAAATTTTCAAGTCATTTTGGAAGTGAAAGATGTTTTCTCTAAGAAGGCAAGAAAAAAGAGGCCGTAGAAATTAACTCCTTTCTTCCATAATCCTTTGTAAATAAGGAAAAATTCCTAAAGAAGGTAGACAAAGGAGATGGATTTGTTGAATCAGAATCATCTAGTTCAGCTGGTGACCTCTTTTTGACTGGCTCATTCCTGGGAAGACCAAGTATCTAAGACTCTCAAATCCTTCTGGAAGCTTGGTTACAGAATCCTATAGAAATGAGTTTCTGAGCCCTGGCTATAAATTTTGATTGACTTTACTTTTGCCTAATGTTCGAACGAAAGAAAACTAACTTCATATTCTCTGGGACAACCTATCCAGAAGTTCAGTGAAAGGGGAAAATTGCTGTTGACTCTCACTCCACTAAGTCAAGAGCTAGAAAAAAAGTGGATATGGATGCAATGGAGCCAGAAAATCATTAGGCAGGAATCCAGAAGACCTAAGATCTATATTCCAACTCAGCCACATCAAGGCTGTATGATCTATAAAATATGTTGGCAGAAGGGGAGAGGAATTTGAAGTTAGAAGTACTGGGGATTGAATCCCAGCCCCACAAATTTTCAGCTGCAACTTTACAAAAGTATTTCACTTTTCTGGTATTCAGTAACCGCATCTTGAAAATAAAGAAGATGGAATGATTTTCAATTTTGACTATACATTAGAATGACCAACGACATTTTTCGGAAATGCTGGTCCCACCCTAGACCAGTAGAATCAGAATCTCTGGGGGTGGGGGGCCTGGACATCTGTATATCTGTCCAGGGGCCTGGACATCTGTATATTTTAATTCTCCCTCATGTGATTCCACATGCATGATGCACATGCACGGTGAAGGTTGAGAACCATTGGTTAGATCATCTCTCAGGGCTGACACTGTTGTACTCCAACATGGCAAGTAATCCAAACACCTCCATTGCAGGCTTTTAAATGTGCACTTATACTGTGAGCTCCATCCCAAAAAGAAGGTCAGGAAAAGTTCACACTCTGAGTTTTTTTTTTTTTTTTTTTTTTTTTTTTTTTTTTTTATGCTTTCAATGGTATCTTTGCAGGTCTGAGTCCACAGTTGAGTGAAATAAAGAAGTCTTTGCAGCTGGTCGAAGAACAGGACTACTTTGTGTTGGGGGGAAGGCTGATGGGACCAGTGGAATTTTCTTATAATCTTAGCCGTGTGGTACTTCATAGAAAGATGCTTTGTTAAGGGTTGGGTGCAGCAGCTGATTCCTGCAGTCCCAGCATTTTGGAAGGTTGAGGCAGGGGCATTGCTTGAGGCCAGGAGTTCACTCAACATAGCAAGACCCAATCTCTACAAAAAATAATAATAATGAAACAAAAAGTTAGCATGGCTTAGTGGCACAGGCCTGTGGTTTTAGCTACTCTGGAGGCTGAGGCGGGAGAATTGCTTGAGCCCAAGAGTTCAAGGTTATGGTGAGTTATAACAGCACCACTGCACTCCAGCCTGGGTGACAGAGGGAAACCTTGTCTTAAAAAAAAAGAAAAAAGAAAAAAAGAAGGACAGAGAGCACAGAAGGAAGGAAGGAAGGAAGGAAGGAAGGAAGGAAGGAAGGAAGGAAGGAAGGAAAGGAGGGAGGGAGGGAAAAGAAAAGTGCTCTGTTGGCATCAAAGTGGAAACTTCGCTTGAAATCATATTTCAGAATAACCAGTGACTGCCTGTTTTACATGGTACCGCAATTTTTTCTTCCTTTCTTTTTTCTTTCTGATACTAATTTTCCTCAAAACCACTCACTGTCATTTGTCTAAGTGGTCTTAAAAAAGAGTCAGAGCCGTATGCAGTTTTTGCATCTTCCCGACCTCCCATCAATCCAGTAGTTTGGACCATTTTCTGGGTGAAAAGGGAATCTCCATCTCTGCCCAAAACAACTGAGGGTCAGCCAGCCCCCTTCTACTTACTGCCTGTGAAGTCAGTGTTCTACCTGGCTTAGCTAAAGAGATCAGGGTTTTAAGCTAACACCACTAACTGACACAGTCAATTAAGGCAAAGCATGGCTTAAAACAGCAGAATTAGAAACCTTGATCGATTCATTTTCTGGAACATTTGCTTTGGGAGTGAACAATATGTATACCAAGGCTATTTTCACTAACAAAATAATCTCAAATTCTTTTCTTTTTGTCAAAATATAAAGACTACAGCTTAAGAACTCCGTTGCTCCTGAGGGGTCATAGTTTGCATGAAAGCCCGAAGAATTGCTTATAATACCAATATTTTTACTTGGATCCATCAAGCTGCCTAAATATCTTGGTTTTACATCCAGGTTGCTCCATCTGCACTGACTTGGCTCTTGTCCAAGCAAAAAGTTTCTTACAAGGAGCTGGTAGGCAGGCAAAGTGCTTTAGGAAGAGAAAGCTTAAGCAGAACAGAAAGCTAAAAATAGCCCAATTTAGTTAATATTTAACACTTTGTATTTTCACGAAGCAGGTTGAAAATTTAAGCTCCACCAGTGGCCACGAAAGCCAACAATATTTCTTTAATATTTTAGTACCTGAAACCACTTAGCAGTAGGGGAAAGGCTGCCTGTTACAAAATGTGTTTAGTCATGGAGGACAAGGCCAAATTTCCACTGTTCAGAGAACTAGCCACCCATTGGCTGTTCACAGACAGAAGCCAAAACCACCAGGCTCAGAATGTAGTTCTGAAGCCTATGGTCATAAGAATGCCTCTTTCCCCTTTTTCACTTTCTTAATCTGATTTTCAGTAAAGGGGCATCCTACTTCCTTCAGATTGTTCCTCGATGATGCCTGGATCTCACGTCAGGGTCCCTGATTGCTGTGGATGGGTTCTCGGGAGTCCAAGGAATGGTGCTCAGCTGGCGCCTCTGGGTCCTTGTCTTGTGGTCACAGGGATCTCTATCACAGCCTGGGTCTCCCACTTCCGGCACCTGCTCTGCCACCTTCCCACCTTCCACCTCACACCTAATCCATGCCTATGTGTATGTGGATATGTGGGTGAAGCTGAATTACTTAGCTCTTAAACCATCCCAAGAGGTGAACTCTAAACCAAAAATCCTGGAACTTTCAAACTCATTGTGCCTCATCCTGTCTTCCCTCAACACATGTTAATGACTTCTTACCAGCTGTGGTACAATAAGTAAATAAGTGAATGAATGAATCAATCAGTTTGGTCTTTGTCCCTGGTTCCTGGCACAGAGCGTTCAAAACCCATGGAATTTTGTGGGTGACAGGAGTATAATTTGTGATTTTGACCATAGCCATGTTTACGCTAATGAGGTAACTCTTGGCAGGATGGAGGGCCTAATAGCTTCAAGATGGGGGCTGGTCACTAGAAAAAAAAAATCACGTGGCTAGAGGGTTAAAATATCAGCCCCAGCAGCTGCGCACAG
>NW_012113697.1:819260-833751 GCF_000951035.1 Colobus angolensis palliatus | reverse complement strand
TATATGTATATGTGTGTATATGTATATACACGTATATATGTATATATGTGTGTATATATGTATATATGTGTATATGTGTGTGTATATATGTGTATATAGGTGTGTATATATGTGTATATATGTGTGTGTATATATATGTATATATATGTGTGTGTGTATATATATATATCAGCCCCACCTTGGGAGAGAGGACAGGGGCAGGAGATTGAAGTCAGCCACCAAGGGCCAATGATTTCATCAATCGTGCCTATGTAATTAAACCTTAATAAGAAACTCACAATGAGGAGGTTTGGAGGTTTCTGGTTGGTAACACACTGAAGTTCTGGGAGGATGGTGAGCCTGGGAGGCGCATGGAAGTTCTGCACCACCTCCCCGCCATACCTTGCTCTGTGCATCTCTTCCATTTCCTGAGCTCATCCTTAATACTAAACCAGTAATAGGAAGTAAAGCCCATTCCTGAGTTCTGTGATTATTGTAGCAAATTATGGAGCCTGGTGAGAGGAGCTGCAGAAAACCCCGATTTGTAGTCAGCTAGTGCAGCAGTACAGGTCGCCTAGAGATGTCATCTGTGGCTGGCATCTGAAGTGGGGGCAGTCTTGTGGGATTCAGCACTTAACCTGTGGGGTCTGTACTAACTCTGGGTGGCGTCAGGATAGAATTGAATGCCAGGACACCTAGTTGATGTCAGAGAATCAGAGAATTGATTGTGGAAGCACACATTTAATGGTTAGGAAAAAAACACACACCAGCTGAAAAGGAATTCCTGTCTCTGCCTATGGAGTATAAAGGCCAAGACGGTTTCCCCACTCACTGCCTCTGAAGGCTGTGTCACTGCTGCATCAGGGGAGGGAAAAATAGGGTTGCCAGCTTAACGACACAAGCACACTTAAGATTCGTTACTTGGCCAAGACACTGCCTTGGAGCACCTACTTCGTGGGAAACCAGTGTGAGTACCCTGTCACTGCCACTCTGCCACATTCTTGGCTGAGGTACAAAGAAAAATTATGTCTTGGAACATTGTCTGGCATGTTGGGGCTGAGGTTCACTGAGGCTTGGTTAAGCCTGGAGGGCCCTGGTGCTGCTTTGATGCTGTGATTCATTCATTGATCTTAGTCAGTTCCACAATTTACATGCTGGTGTCAAAGTCTCACCCAACATAACCACAGAGGCTTTCTGCCTTCATCCATAAAACAGGCTGGGAGATCAGGTGAGACTTTCTGGAGTTTCGATACAGGGAGACAAAGATACGGGACATTCAGGGACTTTATTGGTACGATTCAGCCATCAGATGGGCCCCTTTATCCCTAAAAGAGGACATTACAGAGCCTCATGGGCAGGGAGTTGTAGGAAACTCTAATTTGTAATCAGCTGTGGCAGAAAGAGGGTGTGATTGGCCTGGAACGCCACAGATTCTGTGGCCTACAAAAGCTGATCACTCTCCACAGTTCTGATTCCCAGGGACTTACATGTTCATGGTATCCTTGCTTCTAGCTTCTGCTCTCAAACGCTCTGTGTAGCTCTACACCTCCAGACCCAAAACTCAGCCTCCGCTTCTTTACTGGTGGTGGGAGGGAAGTAAAAGTGAAGAGCAAAATATATTTTTTTAAATTTTTCTGAAGTTTATTATAGGAAGGTATTACATTGAGCTTGACATTTTTCCTCTTCCATGTGTTTGACCTTCCTGTCCTCTCCTCTCCCTCCACTGCCATCTCCTCCCCCTCCACTGCCATCTCTCTCCCATGCTCCTTCCTTCCCAATTCAACCTCAGAGACTATCTATTGACATTACTATAATGTAATCTCAAAGAAATATTTAGTAAATGGTCAGGCACAGTGGCTCATGCCTGTAATCCCAGCATTTTGGGAGGTGGAGGCAGATGGATCACCTGAGGTCAGGTGTTCAAGACCAGCCTGACCAACATGGTGAAACCCTGTCTCTACTAAAAATACAAAAAATTAGCTGGATGTGGTGGTTAGGCGCCTGTAATCCCAGCTACTGGGGAGGCTGAGGCAGGATAATTGCTTGAACCTGGGAGGCAGAGGTTGCAGTGAGCCAAGATCACACCATTGCACTCCAGCCTGGACAACAAGAGTGAAACTCCATCTCAACAATAACAACAACAAAATATTCAGTGAAAAGAATTAAGATGTAAAGAGAAGTGTGTGTGTGTGTATATATATATCTACCTATATATACATAGATATATTAAAAAATCCTGTAGTTTATCTTTTTAAAAAAATAAAAGATATTTGCTTATTAAAAAAATGAAAAGGCAAACCATAACTTAAAAAAAAAAAGGTTACCTAAAAGAGAAGGAGAAAATAGGGTGGAGGGGATAAGACTTAGTTGAAAATACCTTGTTTTGTAGATGTGACTTTAGAACTATATAAATATTTTATAAAATTATAAAATGAAGGGAAAAAGTAATCTTTATATATTGAAAGTAAAATTAGATAAATGAGCCTCCCTATGTATTAACATACAGTGGGTGGTGAAACCACTCGGTAAGCAATTAGTCTAAGTGACTTTAAAAGATAGTAAGTTGAGTGTGAAATTTTTGTGCGAGGCAGCCTAGGGACTAAAAGAACCGGGGAAGAAACGTTTTCAGAACCAGACTGTCAGTGGTGAAGTTTGTATCGTTATGCTGAGGCTGATACAGTGAGAGATATACATATTGCTTAATGTGTTACTGTCATTGGGAACTGAGAGAATGAGTATAGTTGAAAGGATAGACAGATGTAAGATTGATCAGGTTAAGTAAAATTTCTATAGTTTTTAATTAAAATGGGAAGTATGATTCTGAACTCATGATATCTTATAACTTAATGAATACATGTTTCCTAGCTCCATCCATGGAAAAGGCCTATAAACAATGACCAACCCATTAATAGTGAGCACCCAAATTAAGGGCTCTAAATACCATTTCCCACATAGAAATCTCAGAGAGATGGCTAATTTCAGGACTGAGGCAGGAAAAATACAAGATGAGTCTGGAATTAGTTGTCAATTCAAAAATCAAGAAAACTATCAAAGACTGCTAGGTTTCTGTCACAAGGACTCTGTCTATGGCTTACGCACCTAATGGCTAATGAGGGAACAACTGGAATGTTAATAACAATAACTGGCCAGGCATGTTGGCTCATGCCTGTAATCCCAGCACTTTGGGAGGCTGAGGCAGGTGGATCATGAGGTCAGGAGATCGAGACCATCCTGATTAACATGGTGAAACCCCGTGTCTACTAAAAATACAAAAAAAGTAGCCAAGTGTAGTGGTGGGTGCCTATAGTCCCAGCTACTTGGGAGGCTGAGGCTGGAGAATGGCGTGAACCCAGGAGGCAGAGCTTGTAGAGAGCTGAGATCGTGCCACTGCACTCCAGCCTGGGAGACAGAGTGAGACTCCGTCTCAAACAAAAAAGAGTAATAATAACTGAGAGCATCTGAAGCTCATCAAATATGTTTAAATTCATGAGTTTATAACAATTCTCAAGCAAATCAAACCAAACAAGAACTAGACTATTAGACCTCTTTGGAGGATGCTAAGTAACAGTCTTATTATTAGTAGTAGTAGTATTGTTATTATTATTGAGATGAAGTCTCTGTCACTCAGGCTGGAGTGCAATGGCACAATCTCGGCTCACTGCAATCTCCACCTTCCAAGTTCAACGGATTCCCCAGCCTCGACCTCCCGAGTAGCTGGGACTACAGGCACGGTCCATCTCATCTGGCTAATTTTTGTATTTTTAGTAGAGACCGGGTTTCACCATGTTGGCCAGGTTAGTCTTGAAGTCCTGACCTCAAGTGATGCACCCACCTTGACCTTCCAAAGTGCTAGGATTACAGGCATGAGCCACTGCACCTGGCCAACAGCTTTATGTTTTAAAACAAGCTAAAAAATGTTTTAAAAGAAGGCTGAAAGGATCAAACATATTCTGTCTTTCTTATAGAACCTGTAGTAATCAACAGTTGACAACGGAAGTTTTTAAAAATAAAAGTATTGTAACTAATAGGTGAAGAATGACAAATTTTGAATGACATCATTTTGTGTCCTCTAATAATTTAATGGATCTAGATCGGGGTCAATACACATTTTCTGCCAAGAACCGGAAAGTAAATATTTTAGGCATTATGGGACATACAGTGTATGTCACAAAGGCTCGACTCTACCATTATGGTGCAAAAGCAGCAAAAGTAAACCAATGGGTGTGGCTGTGTTCCAATAAAACTTTATTTACAAAAACAAGCAGTGGGCCAGATTTGTCTTTTAGGTTTGCCTACCCTTGATCCAGGATCTAGGTAATGATTATCAATGACTACTAACATCAACAAAAGGAGGACATTGTGTACCTCCAGATGGAAGGGCACACTACCACCTATGAAGCAGACTTGATGGGGAAAAAGCAAACCAGGCTGTGACCAGCCTCTAATTCTGAATTCTACATTTCAGGGAATTCAATAGATATATAACACCACAAGGGTGCAACCAGCAAAATACAGATTTTAGGAAGTTCTGTAGGATGAAGGACCTTGTGTCCTCCATATGCAACTGCAAGGAAAAAAGAAGATAGAAGGATAATGTATTGATTAAAAGACACTCAAGAGACGTAAGAGCCATTTGAAACATAAATAAAAAGAATTGCCCTCAAAAGTCTAAATTCTTGACTTAACTCTTGTGTAGAGCAGTTTAACTAACATAGCTATTCTCCTAGTGTTCAATTCCCAGGGCCATCAAGATTCTTCCTCAGAAAGTCTCCATCCTCCCTAAAAGGGAATTGGAAGCAATATTTTATCCAGTTTCTCTAGGAAAGAAAAATTATCCAGGAGACGGCAAAAAGGGTAATCCAAGACACTATGGAAAATGAAACTCCCCTTCCATTTTTTTCGGTAATATTCCACTTTCTGTTTCATCTAACACACATTTCTGTAGTAGGGTGTACAAAAAAATAGCTTTATGTTTGGATGAAATGTAAATATTTTAACAATCTCTCACTTAACAAATGAGGACACTGGAAATCATCTAAAAATGCCTTGTTTTGTATATAGCATTTGACAAATTGATTACTTAACTTTTACTTTCTCTTTGGCTTTATTTTCTCACAAAGTAATCATTGCCGTGTGGAATGCACAATCATTTTTACGGAGGATGCACAATTCAGAGGGCTATTAACTCCTTGAAAACAATGGGCTGCTAATATATACATTTTTTTCTTGTTTGGATTTATTTCTCACCAGAGAACTGTAATGTATCCCAATTAACTATGAATCTCAGACTGTGGTAAACTGCAATAGCCATAGCCCTTGTCAAGCCTGAAACATATGTGAGTTCTCTGCAGGCTAGAACTAAATTACTGTCTCAGTAATGAAAATAAATTTGCTAATTAATTCACTTAATCAAATCTGACTGAACTTTGTTCTCAAGCAGCACACACCTGAGAGTCTTAAGACATTTGATTCTTAGAACTCATTACCTGCAGGCATTTTTTTTCACTTTTCATCGGAGAACAGGCTCTGTTCAGGCTTCTTCTCAAGCCTTAGAAGGAATTCTTTATGTACTCAGCAGTAATACACTATAATACAATAAATTAGAATAACCACTAAAAGCCCCGATTGGGCTGGATACTAGGCTGGGTGTAGCAACTAGATGAGAAGTTAGCAAAGTAAAAGGTCATAGAAAAGAAATAAGTGGACATGAACTTCCATGCTTCACCTTCCATGTATGAAAAATAGAACCACAAAGAATTGTTTGATCTGACCAAAATGTGAGCTAAACTCTTTCCCACATTCCTCAGTTTGTGACAGATGGCAGCAATTCCATCAGTCTCTGATTTTAGTACCTGTCCCTTTTCTCTAATTGCACACTGCACAAATCAAGCTTTTGCTAATTAATTGGGCTTCCATTCCTATGCCTACTGCTAGGATCTCCCCATGTATCTGCTCTTCACCCGGTGCCTCCTCCCCACATGTGCAATGACCGGCTTTGAGTTTCAGATTCCCTGGCTTCCAACACTCCAAAGCAAAATATAACCATGGGCAGGAAGGCTTGAGAGAAGCCATGCGTTAGAAATCAATTGCCTCAGGATTCCATCTCCACTGTTGTTACACAGAGTCTGGGTCTCTGGCTAAAATTCTGTATTCTTGTTGTTCATAATTTGATCTGAGTTTGTTATTTGGATTATCCAGAACTTCTGCCCAATTTCTTTCTCTGTCTTCCCCTAGTTTCTTAGCCTTGTTTTCTGAGCTCCAATACCTGAATTCTATGAACCACTGAACTTTTACTTACCTAGAACATGTCTTTCTCCTTTCCTAAGCCTATTTTACAGTACATGATTTTTTTTAATGGTGAAACAATGCATATTTAGAATTAGTCAGTTGGACTCAGTTTAGACGATCCCAGGCTTGTTGGCAACATCCAAAGCATGATCAACAGTGGAATGTATGCCTTCTTCTCCCCACCAGGCCTGATTAGGGTATTGACCTTGGCCACATCAATGTCACAGAGCTTCTTCACGCCTGTTTGATCTGGCACTCATTGGCTTTGGCATCCACAGTGAATACAAGCGTGTGGTTGTCTTCTGTCTTCATGGCGGACTCAGCGGTTGGGAGCCTGATGATGGCATGATGGTCAAGCTAGTTTCTCCTGGGGGTGCTCTTCTGAAGACATTTAAGCTGCCTCTGGAACCACAGTGTCTTGGATACCAGAAGGTGGGTGACTTGTGGATCTTTTTTTGTGGCTATGGATGCCTCTCATCCCTGCCTTCATGGCTTTCAAAACCTTTGCTTTTGCTTCAGCTCTGGGAGGGGCAGGAACTTCCTTCTTCACCTTCAGTGCCATCTTGTGAAAATGGCCCTTGACATTTCTTACCTGCCTGGTGTTCTGGTTCTTACCTGACCTTATCTGATTTAATTAACCATAGATGTTCTCTGTCACCTAACAAGAGGAAGCCTTTGACAGTATCTCTGGCAGAAGAACTGTGGTGAAGTGGTTAGGCAGATGAGCTACTGAGTTAACAGATGGGAATTAAGACCTTGCCTTTTAGAATTCGTTGTGTATCAGCTCAGAGACTTTGGGCAAGGTTACCTAGCCTCTCTTACTTTCAGTTTCCTCATCTATAAAATGGTACTCACCTGTTTTATCATAGGAAGATATTTGGTCTTTGTCCCCAGTTCCTGGCACAAAGCTCCTAAAACCCTTGGAATTTCCTGGGTGACAGGAGTATCTTTTGTTCTAATGAGGTGATTCTCTCCAAAATCCAAGAGATAGCTTCAGAATGGAGGCTGGTCGCCAGAAAGGCCAAGACTTTATTAGAAGCTTGAAACCTTCAGCACCACTCCCCAACCTCCAGGGAGGAGAGAGTAGAGATTGAATTAATCAACAATAGCTAACTTGTTAATCAATCATGTCTACCTAGTGAGAGTTCCATCAAACTCCCTAAACAACAGAGTTCAGAGAGCTTCTAGGTTGGTGAACTTATGGAGGTGCTGGAAGAGTGGCAGGATCGGAGTGGGCATGGAAGCTCTGTGTCCCTTCTCCACACTTTTCCCAATGCATCTCTTCCATTTGACAGTTCCTGAGTTGTATCCATAGTAATAAACCAGTAGTAGTATGTAAAACACTTTCCAGAGCTCTGTGAGCTATTCTAGCAAATTGTGGAAACTGGGGAGGGGCCTATTCTCTGAACTTATAGCCAGTTGGTCAGAAGTACAAGTGACAACGTGGGACTTGGCGACTCGTGTCTGAAGTGGGGGCAGTCTTGTGGGAAGGATTGAACCCTTAATTTGTGAAATCTGATGCCAACTGCAGGAAGACAGTGTTGGAATTGACATGAATTGTAGGATACCTGGCCGGTGTCAGAGAGTTGGAGAAGTGGTGTTGAAAAGGATGCCACACATTTGGGGTAGAAATGTTGTGAGTAAAAACAGTTCATTTCTACCTCATAGGGTCATTATAGAAATCCAATCAGATAATGTCCATAAATGCTTTCAACAGTGCCTGGGTCTTGATAATTACTCCATAAAGGGTTATTGTTGCTGTTGTTATTATTATTGAATAAGGTTGACATGCTACACAAAGATGAAAGAACCTGGCCTGAACAGAGATGCAAATGCTGAGCCACCTGTATCTGCACTAAGATTTTCTTTAGGACTTCAGGGTCTTGTTTAATCACTTGCAAGCTGCCTATTTTCTAAATCACAGCTTGATTTTTATTAAAAATACCACTAAGCCACGCTATAAGACAGCAATCAATGAAATGAAATAAAATGTTTTCTTGGCCGGGCACCTGGCTCACGCCTGTAATCCCAGCACTTTGGGAGGCTGAATCGGGCAGATCACTTGAGGCCAGGAGTTTGAGACCAGCCTGGCCAACATGATGAAACGCTGTCTCTACTAAAAATACAAAAATTAGCCAGGCGTGATGGCATATGACTGTAATCCCAGCTACTCAGGTGGCTGAGGTAGAAGAATCACTTGAACCCGGGAGGCAGATGTTGCAGTGAGCCGAGATTGTGCCACTGCACTTCAGCTTGGGTGACAGAGCGAGACACCAAGACAAAAAAAAAAAAAAAAATTTTTTTCTTAAGCTGGAACCTCTAATGCATATATTTTTGTTCACAAATCATGTGCATGTACCATGTCAATCACAATATTATATAGTGGCAATCCCTTTCTAAATTATTTAGATACAGGGTAAAAAGAGATTCTTACTTGTTTCTTCTCTCACCCAAATGGATTGTCAGGCATTCGCTCTGGAGGGAGTGCATCCCATTTGGAGGTCACTTCTGCAAGGGCTTGGGCCAAACAACAGCTCACCAGACAGTGCTGGGTGGGGTGTCCTGGATGAGCCTGAACTGGAATTCAAAGGTCAGTACTGTTTGCGGGACTGGGCCACCGACAGCTCTCAGCCATATGTTTTAAGAAGCTGATTTGCATGGGAAGAGGTGACCTGCAAGGAAGAAAAATGTTTGCCTGGAAATAAGACAGGAAAATGGAGAGAACAATGTGATGTCTATTCACCAATACTACTCCAAGAAGAAGATCTCAGCCCTGCAGAGAGAGGATTGACAGGCAGCAACCAAGGGAGATTTCCAATCTCCAGTGAGACCTGAGACAGCTGGATGTTGGGGACCTTCTCTCTGCTTATGCTCTATCTGCTTGGCATCAAGGAAGAATGCAGGGAATTCTTTGGTACCTCAAGAGTTGGAAGTTTGGGTAATCTTGAAAGACAGCCCCAACAGAGACTTCACATGCTCCAAGAAAATTCCAGGTTTGGACCACCCTACCAGGTGGCTCCAGGGGCAATTTGCTTCTACAAACAACCTGGAACAGAAGATCCTGTGAATACACTCCCAGGGTGCGGTCCAAGGCATTCACTAAGTTACTAGGTTGGAGAATTCACATGGCCTGAATTCCCATGTCAGGTAAATGAAACACGAATTACCAGTCCTATTTACATAGTCACCAAGAGCCCACCACCTCCTTGATTTTATATTCCTGTTCTCCAGCCTGGGTCCTAGGGCCAAGTCCTCAGGGTGCAGTGGATGGTCTACGGCCTGGGTGAATGTGGAAGAAAGTGTCTGGCATTATAAGTTCATGGAGACCTGGTAACTGGTGTCACATCTTCCAGCTTGAAAAGGGCAAGTTCAAGTTCCCCAGAGTCACAAAGTCAAATGAAAGCACCATTTCCTTTGTTAAGGAGAAATATCAGCAGTAATAAGTTTCTTATGTGGCCACAGTAGAGGTCACAGAGTGGTCGTATGTAGCCTGCCATGGGTTGTACGTGTCCAACACAGCGTTTTACAATTTGGAGCAGGAATACCTTTAGATGGAACGTGTGCCCTCTCCTTCAACACAGCCCAAACCACTCCTTTTATATTCAATTTCTTTCGCTCAAGTGGTTGGCCAGGCTCCTGAAGTTCCTTGATCTCTCAATGCCTTCTTTATTCCAGTCCTCATCGCACCATCGCAAGAATGCCAACATATTGATGAGAAGAAAGGTTGAAGATGCCCAGTTAGGAGAACGAGGGCCAGGCTGGGAATTCTCAACATACATCTAAAGTGTGAGCCTTTCTATCCAGAGCGAGTTCGTTCAAGTGTAAAGTGAACTTGCCGTTCTTCTAAAAGGCCCCTCCTCCTTTTTGTTCCCAGTGTGCTGTAATCTCGGAGTTCTTCATGGTAGATCAGAGGGCTATAGCCTCACACCAAATGCTTTGCCTCTTCAAATCATAAACAAAATGAAGGAATTGTGTTGGATGATCATCAAAGATCCACTAGGCTCTTTCCTTCAGTGATTCCATTTTTCTACATAGGAAGGGGAATATATTTTTCTGGTGAGAACCATTGTGTCTGAAGAGAATCACTGTTCCATGGCCCTGGTCTGGAATTTATTCTGCTTACAGATCTTGAAATGCTTCAGCCAGATTTATGCTATTTTTTTCAGCCCAAGACTTTCTGTGAAAAGTAATTGCCTGCAAGATCTTATGCAATGTATTCAGCATGTCCCAGAAAGCTATGGAAATCTCGATCTTCCACAAAGTTAGGGCAGAATTCTTTTTTGAGATGGAATCTGTAATGGTCCAAAAAAGTATGGTAGCAGCAAACAGGGGTTCCTCTAGAATGACCACCCCACAGGAAGCTTGGGGATATCAGTCCTCCCTTGACAAAATATCTTGTCCCTGGGGAAGCTCATTACAACATATG
Source organism: Colobus angolensis palliatus (assembly GCF_000951035.1). Taxonomy (NCBI): domain Eukaryota; kingdom Metazoa; phylum Chordata; class Mammalia; order Primates; family Cercopithecidae; genus Colobus; species Colobus angolensis. Next base: position 823,058 of record NW_012113697.1, on the reverse strand, counting down.
AAGCCCTGCTATCAAGTCACAAGGTATAATTATGCCATATGGTGGTCCAGGAAACCTGACTCCATAGTGAAAGTAATGAAAGGAAAGAGACTTCCCCATCACATGTGAAATGAAGGTTGGGTTAGAGGTTTATTGTGAGGACAAAGAGCAGCTATTATAAGGTTATAGGGCCATGCATGCCAATACACTCACCCATAGGCTTCTTACTCTGGTCATAAAAGGATGTTGGTCCCCAAGGGCACTTCTCTGTATTATAAGAAGGAGAGCTAGGATATCTGGGGTCCTCTCCCCAGGGTCTGATGTGGCCCATGCCACCCCTCCCCTTTCACAAATGCTATTATAGAGAAACTTGACCATGCAGAACATAAGACAGCATAGAGAAATAGAGAACCTGTACCATATATGCCAGCACTGCCAAAGCTCAGTATCATGCTGGGGACAGAACTGAGAATAAGAGAGAGAGAAAGAGAAAAAAAAAAGAAAGAAGGGCAGAGATGGATTCTGAATTCCTATTTGTCACTGTTTTTCTGTTTTGTTTTGTTTTGTTTTGTTTTTCTGGTTTTTGGTGTCTGTTTGCGACGGAGTCTTGCTCTTTTGCCCAGGCTGGAGTGCAATGATGTGATCTCTGCTCACTGCAACCTCCGCCTCTGGGGTTCAAGTGATTCTCCTTCCTCAGCCTCCTGAGTAGCTGGGACTACAGACGTGCACCACCATTCCTAGCTAATTTTTGTATTTTTAGTAGAAATGGGGTTTCACCATATTGACCGGGCTGGTCTCAAACTCCTGACCTCATAATCTGCCCACCTCGGCCTCCCAAAGTGCTGAGATTACAGGAGTTAGCCACTACGTCCAGCCACTGTTACATTTTTAAGAAGGCAGTAAACTGTCCTCCCGCAAGATTCAGCATCATGTATCCTCAGTAATGCAGAAATCACCACTGAACTTGGAGCCTTATATGAAGGGAAGTGAGCCTTCGTGGGTGGAACAAGCCACCGGAAGTGCACACAAGAAATGCCAGCAGTGGGAAAAGGGACTTGCCCAAGAGTCAAATCTGAGGAATAAGCACCTTCAGGCAGGTGGGGTCATTTCTATGACTTGGAGTCACTGCAGACAGGACCTACTTATCAGACCCATTAGTCAGACAGGCAATCAAACCCAGGCTGTATGCTTCATTCAACAACCATTTACTGAGCACATTTAATGTACCAGACTCTGCTCTAGTCTTTGGGAATAAAGAAGTGAACAAGATAAGCAATACACCTGGTCTCAAGGACTTTGCATTCAGCAGTGGATGTGATACAATGTAGGAAAAAAAATGAAAATGAATACACGGGATGGTTTCAAACCTCTCCTACTACAAAGACATCAAAATGAAGTAGTGTGATAAGAAAAGAGGGAGGGAGGGGACTTCCCTCTTGAGCAGTGATGCCATTTATCAACTGCATAACCTTGATGAATTACTTAACTCTGTGAGACCATGGCCCCATCTGTAAAATCATGTTAATAAATAGTACCCAATTCAAAGGGTTGCTACAAAAGATTAACGGAGATAATGCATGTGCATAGCACAATGCCCGACTGAGTGTCTTTAGCCCCATGTTACTACAGTTCCAGGCACGCCTGGCAGCAGGCATGTGAGCAACCTGAAACCAGACTGCCCGTCTGAATACTGCACAGATTCCTGACCCACAGAAACCATGAGAGGTAGTAAAATAATCATTGTGGTTTTAAGCCACTAAGTCTTTGGGTAATGTGTCATGTGGCAACAAAGAATTAGAAAAACGTTCTTTTATCTGGAAAAGTGGAGACTTTCTTTTATTATTTTTCCCTGGAAGAGAAAAACTTTTCCAGAAGGGTTTGTTATCAGGAAAGCCTGTTCTAAACTATAATGGATTAATGAAAAATCTGAGGTTCAGTAAGGCTGACTGATCAGGAGAAAACTGCTAGTGAAAAGATAGTTTGTTACTCACAGTTCCCAAGAGGAGTGGGCAAACCATGCAAGAGGGGCCACACAGGGAAGTTCCAGGGTTGATTGAGTCACAAGAATAAGGGTGAGTTTTGGGCAAGAGTCTTTATTGTGATTTCTCCAGCAAGGAACAGGCAAGACAAGGCAAGCAGGCTTAGAATTAGCAAGTTTGAGTAATTTCAGTGAAGTCTAGGACATAGGGGCTATTTCCTAGTGTGATTAGGGCAGATAGAGAGGGGCCCAGAGCATTACAGCCCCATAAAGGAGGTGGTTAGAAATTTGTGGGCTAGGCCAGGCACGGTGGCTCAAGCCTGTAATCCCAGCACTTTGGGAGGCCGAGACGGGCAGATCACGAAGTCAGGAGATCGAGACCATCCTGGCTAACGTGGTGAAACCTCATCTCTACTAAAAAAATACAAAAAACTAGCCGGGCGAGGCGGCGGGCGCCTGTAGTCCCAGCCACTCAGGAGGCTGAGGCAGGAGAATGGCGTAAACCCAGGAGGTGAGCTGAAATCTGGCCACTGCACTCCACCCTGGGCGACAGAGCGAGACTCCAGTTGAACTCATGGTTGACAACTGCCAATTTGTAAAACACACACACACACACACAAAAGAAATATGTGGGCTCTGAATCAGTGGCTTTACATTTGAAAACTGGGAGAGTTGTCTCCAAGAATTGGCTAACCCTAGGAAGGGCAGTCCCTCCAGGGTCAGCAAGGCCCCAGATGTCAAAGCATCAGAATATAGGAAATAAAAGACACGGTTAGTACAGAGCCTACCAAGCAGTATAGAAGAAGACAATGTCTGAATCTCATGTTCCTGGGATCCCTTGTGGCCAAGGCACTGATTTATGGTACATTTGTATCTTCTGGGACCTAAGGAGGGAAATATGCTAGAAGAAAAAGATTTTGATTCTGAGAATGATTTTCTTCCTTGATAAAAGAGAGAGAGACTTGCACAAGAAGAAGTGCTCTCCTCCTTTCCCATTTTGAACATTGCTATATGAGGACTCCAAGCTTGCAGCTACCACCCACATTAGCTTGTGGCCATAGAAGATGATCAAGAGGATCACAGAGAAGGCAACCTGAGGTCCCATATCAGTGAGCCCCAGATCAACTTTGTCACCCTATTTTTATTTAAGTAACATGGTTTTTGTTTTTTGTGATTTTTTTTGGATATTTGGTTACTTGCAGCCCAAGCATAACTGACATACGATGTTGGCCGCGATGAGTAACACCATGAGACAATCACTTGCTTCTAATTCCTGGATCTCCTGTAGCCACCATGCTTGGAAGAGAGAGAGGGGGAAGTTGAGTTACCTTTCCACAATAGTAAAAATATTACTGAGAACTCATGGTTGACAACTGCCAATTTGTAAAACATGAGAAGGAAGAGTTTGGTTAAGTCGGGGGTTCACGTAAGTGAGAAGAGAGACAGATGGGAACAAAAGTGAATGCTGGAAGCCCTGAAGACCAGAATCCACTTCCACATGCTACCTTGGGCAGGGGCTGCCTGCTGGGGACCATGCCTGGTGTTCGCTGCGCTGGGACACATGGAAGCTGTGAGGACTGTTTCATGTGGTCCATGGATGCCCTTCATTCCAGCTTAGTTGGAAAACATAGGATTCAGATGGCCGTCATTCTGAGCATCCCAACAGAATCTGCTAGTAGAATAGGAAAGAATCCCTGTAATATAAAATCAGAAGAACAAAAGGGAGGATGAGTACTCTGAAATTTTAATTGGTGAAATAAGGATGTGGGATGTATGATTTTGGTTTACTAGAAAGGGGCAGATGCATGTTGCCTCAACCTTCTGAACTTTATTGAGTCTTT